>NW_028242607.1:0-64294 GCF_964263255.1 Lissotriton vulgaris
AGACTGAGGTTCCGTGAATTCTGAACCCGTTTCATAAAGGTCATGGTATCGTTACGAATTTGATAGTAGCGTTTCGTAAATGGCAAGTGCGGCAAGTACGAGTGTTTTCGTCATGTTCGATCGATGGATTCACTACGTATTTAGGGATTTCGTTCTGAACCCTTGGGTTCCATTTTGTGTACGGCAGCCATTTTGTGGTTGCCCTCACATAGGCCGATGACTACGGCCGAACGAGTCTTGGTGACTTTTAGATGACCTGAGCGAGCTCACCTCGTTGTCTGAAGCTAACCTTGCTAAGCCAGTTCCTTGTCCGGTAGCTGATCGAGATAGAGATCAAAGAGAAGGAAATTGTTGAGTTTATTGTACACGCACACACCCCTTTATCTTGCTTCACATCTGTTTCTGTTCCTTCCTTTATGACCTATTTATGGTTTGGGTTGTGGTCTTTTATTATGGGTTTGTCCGGCCTGTCCGAGCAAGAATGTTGGGCTATAAAGTTTAAAGATAATGAAGAAGAACAAGCAAGTGAGCAGTTGCATAGGCAACGTAAAATGGCCATCGATAAATGTTATCCAGCTTTGTCACCTCTTCAACAGGGTGCAACGAAGGACCCTGAAAAGGATCCTTTGATGTCATATTTGTTGAGTTCTCCACCCCCTAATGTGCAGAGTACTACAGCACCTCCGCAACCTTTAGTTAAGCAACCGCCAGTTGCTTTGCCTCCTGTTGTTGCACAGCCGCCAGCTCCTACTTCTTTGGCGCAGCCTTATCAAGGGCCACCGACTTTGTTATCAGTTCCGCCTCAAATTCCTACGACTTTTTCTCCTGTATTTCCTACTTCTTCTGCTACTCCTTCTGCTACTCCTTCTGCTACTACTTCTATGTATGCTTTGTCTCAACCTGCTTTGCCTCCTGTCTTTATGGCAGCTTCTCCTTCTGTTCGACAGAGAATGACTGATACTGTTACTGGTCTTTTGTCTCCTTTCTTTGGGTCATTGAGTATGACCCCTGTTTCAGCGCATAAACAGTTGCGTAGCCAGTTGCCTGGTCCCGAAGAGCGGGCAGTGTTGGATCATTTGGCACGTAAATGGGTTACTAATTCTTCGAGATATGATTTAGAGTCGGTTATGGATGTCTTCCGCCAATGGGAAGCACCAAAGCAGAGGTATGTCTTCGACATGATGTGTACTTTCCTCCGTGAGGAATGGGAAGATGGTGAGTTGGGACACACTCCATCAGAGTTGTTCCGTGTACAGTCCGAGTTTGCGAAAGGAAAGAATAGTGGGTCTCGAAGTTGAAAAAGCAGTTGCGACGTTGCTTTCGTTTAGGAGTGTGCGTCCTTCTCAGTCGTTGTTTGAGCCTGATTCTTCTGTTAGGAGAAAAGCGCGACAGTATCCTATGAGAGAGGTTCCTCCGGTATGGAAGGATGCAGTGCCTGCTGGTGCGAATAAAATTCCACCAGGTTTACCGGCTTATTTTCAGCATGTTTGGGTACATGTTCTGTGGAAGCGAGCTGAAGTTTTGGCCCTTAAGCAGACTCTACCTGATCCCCAAAAGAACCCTGCAGGGTATTATAAGGAGTTGTCACAGACAGCTGACGCATGCATTATGAACCTAGCCTATATAGATATGTTGTTTGGGAATGTGGTTCCTCAACCCTTGTGGGGAATGATTCGTCATGTAGATCATGCACAAGAGTTAGGTGATACATGGGCTAACATTACTGCTGCAGATTGTCTTCAAGGTGGAGGAGCTAAACCTGAAGCTTCAGTTTCAGAACTCCCCGGTAGGATCATTAATAATATGAAGACTCTAATATTGCTATGCGAGTGAATTGGGATAAGTTGTCTGCATGTAAGCAGAAGAAAGATGAAAGTGTGTCTGATTTCTTCACTAGGTTTGAAGAGACGTTTATCGACCATAGTGGTCAAGACATGAGTACGGTAGGTGGCCAACGGTTGTTTGTAGATAAGTTTGTGCATAACTTGCTTCCCGAGTTGTGTACTAAGTTGAAGGATTCAGAGAGTTCATGGGCTGTTTCTTCGTCGACGCAGATATTGGCTACTGCACAATATTACGAGAATAGGGATAAGGACGAGAAAGAGAAAGCCGACAGAAAGACTAAAGATTTAAAGACGAAGGTTTTTTTGCAACAAGCGTATCCGCCTCGTAATAATCAGCGTGAATATCAGCAACCTCAGTAGTTTCAGAGAGGTTCGCAAAGGTCCGATCCTTCTCAACAGCGCTTTCTTATAGGCCCTAATCAGCGTGCGTATTGTAAAGAAGAGGGCCACTTTAAGAGTAGTTGTCCGGTTCTGTTGCAGCGTACGAGTTGTGCTTCTGGTGTGAGAGGTCGAGGTGTTCAGCAAGCTCCTAGAGGTAGAGGACGTGGTGTGTTCCCCCAGAATACACGTTCCTTTCCTCCACAGAATACGATGAATTGTTTTGCCCAACAGAATGTTGCATCTGGTAGGTCAACTCAGTACTATGCTGACGATTACTATATTGAGGGTGAGAATGCTGACGGTACTGATTGCTAGGACAGCCATAGACAAAGAGAGGGAGTTGTGTCAGTTCCAGTAGATCAGAGTGGACCTTATGTTGAAGTGATAACACCAGGTGTGTCAGAGCCTTTTCTGTTGGATACTGGTGCAGCGAAGAGTTCTATCATGCACTCTAAACTCCCTGGCGCACCTTTGTCTGGCTTGACGAATGTTTCGGTAGGTTTTTCTGGCGCCCCAGTTTGTAATCCGGTTTCTAGTCCCTTGTCTCTTTCTGTTGGACCTTGTGAATTTGAAGCACCCCTCATTCTAACGACGGGTTGTGGTGAGAATTTGTTGGGATTGGATTTGTTGAAGAGATTGTATGCGACATTTCATTGTTCTCCTTCAGGAGTACAGCTTACGTTGGGTAAGAGAGTGATCTCTCCGATGTATTTGTCTAAAGATCAACTTCCATTGGAATTGTGTTCTCTCTCTGATACTCTTTGGGCTACTGGTCCTAATGATGTTGGTCTTTTGGAGATTCCACCATATGTTGTGACGCTGAAAGCGAATGCTAAATTGCCACATATTCTCCAATATCGGATTTCTAGTGATGGTGAAAGAGCACTTGTAGCGATAATTTATGATCTAATTGAGAAAAGTGTGATTGAGGAAACGAGAGGTAATGTGTGCAATAGTCTGGTTTTGCCTGTTTTGAAACGTACTGATTCTTCTCAACCGCCTGTGTATAGGTTTGTGATCGATCTTCGAGAAGTGAACAAAATTGTTGTGCCACAGTTTCTGGTTGTTCCGGATATTACTGCTTTGCTGACTATGATTCCTGCTTCAGCTACCTGGTTTTCGGTGATTGATCTGAAGAATGCTTTCTTCAGCATCCCGATTGCCGAGGAGAGTAGAGATATTTTTGGCTTCTCTTTAGGAGGCCGAAGTTTCCGGTTTAGGCGCGCTCCTCAAGGCTATTGTGAAAGTCCATCCATCTATAGTCAGGCTTTGAAAACACAGCTTGATACGATTGTCTTACCTGATGGTGCTGATCTTATTCAGTATGTCGACGATTTGTTAGTCGCTGCTGATAATGAGGAGATTCGTAAAGAAACTACTCTTTCTTTGTTGGTACATTTGTCTGACCTCCATCATAAAGTGTCACTTTCGAAGTTGCAGTATTGTCGACAAGAAGTGACCTACTTAGGTCATCTCTTATCGAAGGAGGGAAGAAGATTGACCCCAGAACGAATTCAAGCGATTGCGAAAATGAATGTGCCAACTACACAGAGAGAAGTGCGTGCTTTCTTGGGTATTACTTCGTACTGTAGGCAATGGATTCCAAATTTTTCGCTTCTTGCGAAACCTTTGTTAGCACTTATTGTTAAGGATACTCCGAATCCTCTTCCTTGGACTGACGAATGCCAGAAGAGTTTTTCTGAATTGCGAGACGCGTTTTTCTCGTTGACTTTGGATCCGGTAGCTAGAGCGTTGCCGAGTTGTTTGAGAGCTACAGGCGCAGCAGTTGTTTCTATTCGACAGTCTGCTGGTTTGGTGATGGATAATATGTTGATTGTGATGGTTCCACATGCAGTGGATACCTTGTTAAATTGGACCAAGATACAGCACTTGACTAGTGCTCGATTGTCAGGTTACGAGTTGACACTTTTGGCAAGTCATGTGCATATAAAGCGATGCAACATGTTGAATCCAGCTACGTTGTTGCCGATTTCTGTAGAGACAGATGTTCAGGAACAGCATGATTGCTTTCTTAGGACAGAGGAAGAAACAAAGGGTAGAATCGATCTAAAAGACACTCCTCTTGCAAAGTGTGATGGTACTTTATGGGTATATGGTTCATGCTTTAAGCTTCCGAATGGTGATACGACTGCAGCATATGCGGTTACGACTTTGCATACGATTGTTGAAGCTGCACGTATCCCACACAATTCAGCTCAAGCAACAGAGTTGATTGCACTGACAAGAGCATGTGTGTTGTCGAAAGGAAAGAGAGTGACTGTGTATACCGATAGCCAGTATGCGTTTGGTGTGGCCCATAATTTTTGGTCATTTGTGGAAGGAACGTGGGTTCCTTACGTCTCATGGTACGAAGATTCAGCATGGTCAGTTGGTGAATGAACTTCTTGAGTCACTTACTTTGCTGGTGCAAGTTGCGATCGTGAAATGCAGTGCACATAAGAAGGTTACCGATGACGTTGGTCGCGTTAATGCGTTTGCGGATGAAGTTGCGAAAGATGTGATGAGTCGAATGTATGTTGAGGGTCCAGCAAGATGGGTTCCAGATAGAGGAATGTGTGAAGATACGATAGAGAGTGTGAAGTCAATCCAGGCTGAAGCTACGGAGAAAGAATTGAGTGTATGGAGAGAGAGTACGAAAAATTGGATTCGACTGGTTGTTGGATTGAGTTGTCAGAGCATCAGCGATGGTTGTTGCCTGAAGCATATGTGCTTGCAGTGGTTACAATGGCGCATGGAATGGCTCACATTAGTGCGAAAGGGATTTGTAAGTTGCTGGCTCCAGTATGGCAGAATGCTGGAATTCCTAAGTGTGCGGAGAATTTGGTCAATAATTGTATGGTTTGTCTGATGTATAATCCTGGCAAGGGAACTCCATCTTCAACTGGTCACTTTGCGCCTCCGACGTATCCGTTTGAGGTGCTGCAATTAGATTTTATCCATATGGAGAGATGTAATAACCTGAAATATGTCCTTGTTGTTGTTTGTGCCTTTTCGAGATGGGTAGAAGCATACTCCCGAAAAGATAATACTGCCTTGTCCACAGCTAAAGCCCTACTTAAGGAATGTTTCCCCAGGTATGGTTTGCCAAGGATGGTGTGGAGTGATAATGGGTATGAATTTGTGGATCAAGTCATGAAGAGAGTATGTGAAGGTTTAGGCATCGGGCAGAAATTCCACGCTGCAAATCACGCCCAATCAGCTGGTTTAGTTGAATGCTACAATGGCACCTTAAAGCTGAAACTAGCTAAGATTCAGGCAAGCTCTGGTCTCCAATGGCCCGATGCTTTGCCATTGGCACTTTTGTCAACCAGAACAACAGTACATTCTCGAGTGGGACTTAGTCCTTACGAGATTGTTTTTGGTCGCCCGGCAAACATATGGGGAGTGCCGAGGTCGACAAAGTTTAGCGAGATTGAACATCCTATGCTGATTGATTATTTGTATGATTTGACGGCTAAATTGCGTGTCTTACACCAACAGGTTCACGATACATTGCCACAAGCATCTGAAGATCCAGGACACGCCATCGATCCTGGCTCGTGGATTCTAGTTCGGAACTTTCAGCGGACAAAGAACGATCAGCCCCGCTGGACTGGACCATTTGAGGTCCTGTTGGCGACGCGTACCGCAGTGAGAGTTCACGGCAAAAAGAACTGGATCCACGGCGTACATTGTAAGAGGGTTTCTTTGCCTCTGCCGTACAACCAGTGGGTCCAGGAGGGTGTTAGTGATTCAGAGACCGAGACTGTGCCACGTTTCATTCCGTTCAGTGATGCACGTTTGATTGGGACAAGCTCGGAGCGTGAGAACGACGACATTTTGCAAGAAGCTGTGTCTCCATCTGTCCGACTGAACACTAAAGATGCCTGAGTTGTTGTTCTGTGATCAGACATTGCCTGGTAAAGGCCGTTATAACTTACGACCGAGAGTCGATGGACTAATAAAGTAATTCCTTTTTGCTTTTGAAACTACGCTCTCTCATCTGAGAAACTGTTTTGATCTATTTTTGTTTTTCGAACCGCCATCCGGGTCCAGCTGTAGGGTCGGGGTATAAAGACTTAGAGTGTACAGCTAGTAGACACAAGGTTGACATTTCTGGTTTGTTCTAGGGCGTTCCCTGGGACATTCAGAGGTACACCTGAGCAGAAGAGAACCAACTGCTGCGAACAGCACGGTTAGAGGATGGAGTTTTTTGAGATTGAGAGAGCTGTTGAACAAATTAATTTTAAGACGAGACTATGTAAAATAATGAGTAGAAAAGGTTTTTTGATAACGTGTCTTTTAATGCTACTTAGCATGACGCTGTTTTTGGTGGGATATGTTATTTTCTCTTTTCAAGTGACGTTTGCACCCACCACACAACCTATGCCTTTTCCTACTATTTCTTCGCATTCTTTTCATCCTTTGCTTGAACATGAATCCATTAGAAGATTGGAATTCGTTAATAACTCCTTTGTTCAACTTCTGCATCAGCATCAGTTAGTAGTTGACACCACTAATTGTTGGGTGTGTGGTAGCCTCATACTACTGATAAGGGTATTCCTTACCTGCTCCTGCCATTCAGCTATAATGGTTCTGTGTGGGCATATAGGACGATGTTCATTTATGCCCGTGAAGTTTAACCCCTGCGTTCTGTGAAAGACAATCCAAGGAATAGTGCTCTAGTAAAGGGAATAGTAGATATGATTAGAGGAATTAGTTCCTATGAGACTTTCCCGAAAGATGAGACACTAGCATATATTGGATGGAACGTGACTGGATATGGTATTAGTCTGAGTGAAAACCAGCGAGGGAAAAGATCTTCCCCGATTTGGATCGTACCCCATCATGGTCATTTTTGTCTGCAAGGTAATGGCAAGAATCCGAGAGCTCAGTTAGGGAAGAGTGTTTGCACTGAGACGTATGTTTTTGCGTCCCAGACTTCCCCGTAGTTTTTAGCAGCTAAGGGTACATATTTTGTTTGTCACGATAGAGCATATACATGGTTGCCCCCTGATTTTTCGGGAACATGTTATGTTTCGTTTTTGTTGCCCCCTACGTATACTGCTGCGGCAGATTACCATAGAACGAAAGTAGTTAGAGGTGTCTTCAGTAAGGAAGATACTGCAGGACTAGAATTAGGAGATTTTCTGAAGGGTTTCCTGCCGTTTTGGGGACCTATGGTCAACAGTACGAACATACAGCAATTGACGAGAGTGGTTGAGTCCACCATAGTTGAGACTGCCGGTGCCCTTAGTAATTTGACTGCTGAGCTCCAATCGGATCGTCTTATGACGTTGCAGAATCGAGTTGCGTTAGACGTTATACTTGCAGAAAGAGGAGGGGTATGTAAATTGATTCAATCGAGCTGCTGCATTTTCATTCCAGACAATGCTCCGACAGTGTACCAGGCCATTTCCAAGCTACATAAGATCTCCGAGTCTGTACATGTGGACGAAGGAGATTGGTCGTTAATGGGATGGTTTTGGGATTTGTTATCCACTTGGGGATGGAAGATTCTGATGATCATTGGGATGGTTTTAGCTATTCTTTTCCTGTTCTGTCTTTGTGTGCAGTGTGCTCCTGCTATATGTGGCCTTTGTGCTACTTCGTGTGCAAGGAGACCTGTCTCGAGAGAGTTACTAAGTAATAGAATGATGCTCCAGCAACATCTTGATGATCTGATGAATATAGACCTGGATTCAGATTGACGTGAGTTTAGGTTATTGCCTATGTAAGGCAAATAGAGGGTGTGAGGTTCCGTGAATTCTGAACCCGTTTCATAAAGGTCATGGTATCGTTACGAATTTGATAGTAGCGTATCGTAAATGGCAAGTGCGGCAAGTACGAGTGTTTTTGTCATGTTTGATCTATGGATTCACTACGTATTCAGGGATTTCGTTCTGAACCCTCGGGTTCCATTTTGTGTACGGCCGCCATTTTGTGGTTGCCCTCACATAGGCCGATGACTACGGCCGAACGAGGCTTTGCTACACGTACGCCTTTAGCTGACTTTTAGATGACCTGAGCGAGCCTACCTCGTTGCCTGAAGCTAACCTTGCTAAGCCAGTTCCTTGTCTGGTAGCTGATCGAGATAGAGATCAAAGAGCAGGACATTGTTGAGTTTATTGTACACGCACACACCCCTTTATCTTGCTTCACATCTGTTTCTGTTCCTTCCTTTATGACCTATTTATGGTTTGGGTTGTGGTCTTTTATTATGGGTTTGTCCGGCCTGTCCGAGCAAGAATGTTGGGCTTTCCCGTATAATTGATGGTGGGCTGGACAACTGAAAAGTGGGTTTGTCGTCATGCGATACCTATGATTGGACAATTCGTAAATAATGGGTGTTTGTCAGGAATGTGATTTTTAGCATAAAAGACGATGTCTCGCAATACATAAATTGAGCAGTCTCTAGCGAACCTACTTGTGTCGTACTTCGTAGACTTCTGTTCCTTGTTGCAGCCAATAAATTTGATCTTTGACGTCACGAGAAGTATCCTGTGTCTCTGTATTCTAAGACAGGTGAACCCGAAGACTTTGGGCGTGCCCCTGGCGCCACTGGGTTCTAAAACCCGGTTCTTCAAGACCACCATTCTCACTATGCCAGAGACCTACTCCCAGATCCTTTGTACACCTGAGAGATTATGCATCCCAACAAGGGATGATGCCCATGTCATTTCAGAGGTCAATTCTATTTTTGGTTTTACTCCTCAGTTCACAGGGCAAGGAATGTGCACAGGCTTGAATAATAAGGTTGTTCCTTTCCAAAGGTGCCACTTCACTGCTGCGGTGTCTTCATGACCACAACCAACTGCAGCACCCAATGTGGCCCAGCAGGGCCATAAAAAGGATGACCATGCTTTTTCAATTTATATCTGATTAAAACTGTGAAGTGAGTGTTGCTTTGGTTGGTGAAACAGCCTTTACAACGCGGTCATTACCACACATGAAATGAAATGAAATGAAATTTGATTTGTAAAGCGCATGGCTGCCCTAGAGCGCCCCAGCGCTACCTAACTAATAACAGAAGACTCTAAAGGATCCTGAATTTAAGGGGTTTTAGGGAAAAGAAAAGTTTTAAGTGATTTTCGGAATTTAAGATGGCATGGTTCAGTCCGAATATACCTAGGGAGTGCGTTCCAGTTTTTTGCCGCATTTATGGAAAAGCGGCGGCCTCCTGTGCGGGCCTTCCTCACTCTAGCAACTATGGCCAGGTTGTCACCTTTACCACTCATTCTCAACAAAGCACCAGTCATTACCATGCTAAATTTTACCATGCATATACTTTTACCACACATGCCTTTACAACGCAAATGTAAGTATTTTGCATTACAGCATGGACGTGTTTTGGGTGGGTAAAGGTACTTCACCCACCCGCCCGAAAATTCACACGGAGGTGCTGCGTGGAGCCCTGTACACTCGGCGAAAGTTTGGTGGCTCTACCCCCTCGGAAGACGGAGCTGTGCGCTGTGGATCTCCCGGCCGGCGAGTGGCTTGTCCCACCGGTTGCCTGTAACCGGCTGCTGGATTCACCTGAGCCCGGGGATCGCCACGAGGCAAGTGGGCCTCCGGCGCTGATTTGCTGGCACGGACTATACTGCTGATAGGACCGGCACTGGAAGAGGACTTGGGAGACACGAGGTGAGCGAGGTGCTTGCGGCGCCGGGACAGGGGTGGTGCGGAGCCCCCCGCTGCCTTCACACGGCTTGGAGCCCCCGCCGGTGCTGTGCTTGGCGCGCCATTCGGCGCAATTTACAACTGGCTGAAATCCCCTGCGGAGGCCTGAGGCGCCGGCAGCCTGCCATCCTGCTGCCATATTCAGCCTCATTGTTTGCCTTAGGCCATCATTTGCATGGACTGTCTGTACAAGCGGTCTAGCGCATTGCTGTGGATCTTCTTGGCGCTATGTCTCTGCTGATCTCCTGCTCTTCCTCGATGGGGTCTGATCTTCTTCAGCATTGACCCCCGCATCACTGCAACCCCCCCCCCCCCTCGCTGCCTGGCACCTCATTTGCAGCGGAGTTGCCGCCACGCCGCCCTGAGTGGTGCGGTGACACGGTCGCCTCCAGCGGCGGTGACTGCATTCGCTTGGCGCCATATTGCGCTGCTGGTGCCCGCCGGCTGTGGGCCCGGGGCTGTTGGGGGCTAGATCAAGGCCCTAATATACACAGCCTGAAAACTCTCCTTTGCTTTCCATACTGACTGGACTGAGGCCACCGCCGGCTTGGTGCTACGGGCGGCAGCCTCGGGTCACTACGGGCTGGCTGGTACTCCTGTGCCCTACACCCGAGGTACCTCCACGCATTTGCCTGACACCTCCCCTTGTGGGGGATCGCATTGGGGACTGCTGCCGCGCTTCTGCCTGGCGCCACGTTTGAGGCAAAGGAGCCACTACCTACAATCGTTATAGGAGTACAACACCCCCTCTTCACTCACTTCTCCCCGGCAGCCGCGAAAGCAGTGCCGCGGCGCGGTGCCGAGTTGCTTCCCACTGCTGCAATGGGGAAACCGGACAGTCGCCAACCCAGGCTGCAATTTGAGCCCACGTCGCAGAAAAAAACGACGAGACACGCGGGAGAGGCTTCGCAGTCACGAAGCCCGACATCAGAGGCTGCGACGTCGACCCCTCCGGCCCTGGATATGGCTGCCATGATGCAGGAGATGCGCCAGGGCTTTGCAACGGTGGTGGACAAGGTGGACAGACTTTCCTCTAGAATGGACGGTATAGTCCAAAAGATGGATGTGCACGAAGAACGTATTAATGAGGTGGAGCGCCGGATATCTGAAAACGACGATACCACGGCGGCGCACGACTCCCGCCTTGCTCGGATGGATAATGTGCTGAGAGTGATCGCCGCCAAAAATGAGGAGTTAGAAGCGAGAAGCCGGCGGAACAACATTCGCGTCACGGGAGTTCCGGAGTCCACCAACACGGGGAGGATGGAATTATACGTTGAGAGACTGCTTACCGCGGCAGTGGGGGCGGAGGCCCTTTCGAGCCAATTTATTGTGGAGCGTGCTCACCGCTCCCTGGGACCTCAGCCCAAGCCTGGAGCCCCGCCGCGACCCATAATTGCACGCTTGCTGAACTACCGTGACCGCGATGCGGCATTACGAGCAGCCCGGACAAACCAGAACCTCACATATGATGGCGTGTCCTTCTCCATCTACCCTGACTTTACCCCGATGGTTCAAGAGCAGCGGCGGAAATTTCTTGTGGTCAAAAGGAAACTCAGAGACCTGAACATTGACTATGCCCTTTTGTATCCGGCAAAATTGCGAGTCACCCATCAGGGCACACAACATTTTTTTCTCAACCCCCAACAGGTCGACGACTACATCAAAACTTTGCCGAAACGGAATAGACGTTCTGCGGACGCTGAGGACCAGCATACTTCGGACCCCGAATGATTGTCGAAAGGATATGTATTCCTCTTGATTCCTCCCTTACTTGGAATTCTTCTCATGCCCTCACTGCACAGGGGGTGCTATTCTTCGAATCAGTCACTGCGGCTGCCCCTGGGATGCCTTGGACGGGTGCTGGAATGCAGGTGGTAATGTATGCCAGGCCCCCACCCCCCTTACTCCCTCTCGACTCCGAGAGAAGACGCTGAGGGTAGCCTTGTACGGAGTGGGAGGACTGGGGGTGGTAGAATGTGCACCTCAGCTAGCCCCTACTGGGTGTTCCCCAATGACATTGACTCTTGTTTACCTTTAATTTTTGTTGGTTGTTCATTGGTTTGCTGGTTGTGTGGGTGGGGGGTGGGCGTGAGGTACTGGCGAGTTGGGGACGCTTCAGTGGGTGGGGGGTGGTGGGTTGATGTCCCGAGGAGTTGGGATGTGATAGGATGGGTACTGGGACCTTTAGTGGAGCTGATTCGACCCGTCTTCCATGGCTGGTTTTTGGTAACAGTTTTTCTATATTGGTTGGGACGCTCTGGGAGGAAGCGGGTGGAGGGACGAGTTTGGGGAACTGTTGAGTTACAATTTCTAACGTGTGCATTTGGTGTTCTAAAAGAGCTACGCTGCCTTCCTGGGGGGCAATTGGGTTGGGACTGGGGGCTGGATGGGCCGGATTTGAATGGGGGATGCTGTTTACAAGTGAGACACGAAGACTGTGGTGAAAGGGCTCCTCCCAGGCCTAACTTCTTGTCCCTTATTGGCGTCAATGAACAGATGCGAGTTCGCTATGCCCACTCTACCGCTGGTGCCGTCAGCGCGAGTCTGCGCGAGATAGTCCTGACTACATACACACAAGAATACACATGGGAGACACACGATTGAATGTCATTACTTGGAATGTGAGGGGGCTGGGGGACCATAGGAAAAGGAGGCAAGTGCTGAGTTATCTTGATCGCCACAACATCCACATTGCCTTCCTACAGGAAACACATATTGCGCCAAATAGACTTGGCGCCTTTGGTCGTAGATGGGCTTCACACTCAATTTTTGCCAATTACTCCTCATATGCGCGAGGCACAGCGATTCTGATTAAAAGAAACACGCCCTTTCGGCCTGCCGGCTCCAAAGCTGATCCTCAGGGGCGATATTGTTTGCTGTGGGGGAGGCTGGGACGCCTGACAGTGACACTTGCATGCTGCTACGGGCCTAATACCGATGACCCACAGTATTTCACTGACTTGTGGGCTGCGATAGTTGAGACTGGGCCACAACACCTCATATGGGGAGGAGACTTCAATACCACCTTGCACCCCCCCTTGATAGGTCACACCCTGCCCCCCACCACTACACGAACGGACGTGAGGTCCTTAAGACGACTATTGATAGCAATAACCTTATAGATGCCTGGCGTTCGCACTGCGGGCCAAAGGCAGAGGGTACACATTTCACGGCACAGGCAAAGTCATGGGCCAGGCTTGATTATTTCCTTCTTACCTCGCAGCTTTATGCAACACTGGTTCACGCTGCACACCTCCCCAGGACATACTCAGATCACTCCCCGGTCATTATTGCGTTACGAGGCTCTGAATTGGGCCCTCCAGCTGCGGCGTGGCGTATGCAACCCTCAATGTTGTTAGACTCGGAATTCCAGGAGGAACTCCGGGAGGAATGTCTGGACTTCTTCAAACGTAACAAAGACTCTGTCCAAGATGTCGAGATCATCTGGGACGCCTTTAAGGCCACGCTCCGAGGTCTCTGTATCTCGAAGGGCTCCGGGGTGCTTAGGAGCATATTGAATAGGCTGCGCACGCTGGAATCTGACCTGCAGGGTGCTGAAGAACGCCTCAGGACGTGCCCGGATAGCTCGACCCTCGCTCTCATCCGGGAGAAGCTGTCGGAGTACTCCGAGGAGGCAGCTCGGGAAGTTAAATTTAGAAACAAATATTGGGTGGCTAGGAGATATGGGGAGGGTGAGAGACCTGGGAAGGCTCTAGCAACAACGGTCAGACTCATGCGCTCACCGACCGTCGTCCTAGAACTTGGGACCGCTGAAGGGCTGGTACTCAGAGACACCACACTAATCCTAAATGAGTTTGTGCGACACTATGGCACGTTGTACTCCTCTACTAGGACCAGTGAACTGACACTGGACGACTATTTAGCGGATGTGTCATTGGGGTGGCTGAGCGATGCACAAAGAGCGTTTCTGGGCGCCCCGTTTGAACTGGATGAAGTCAGGGAGGCCATCATGCACATGAAATCAGGCAAGGCCACAGGGTTGGATGGCATCCCTATTGAATTTTATAAGACGTTTATTGACTTCATGGCGCCAGTGCTGAGGGAAGTGTATGAGGACGCGCTGGAGGTAGGCCACCTTCCTACCTCCATGAGGACTGCCCTGATTACGTCCCTGCTCAAGCCCGGTAAACCCGCTAACAGCTGCGACTCCTATAGACCCTTATCCTTATTAAACTGCGATGTGAAAATCCTTGCCAAACTAATTGCAACGCGCATCAGCCTTTTATTACCTGACCTGATACTGCCGGATCAGTCCGGATTTGTCCCTGGCAGGGCGACGTCCCACAACCGCCGTACTTTTTTTTCGGTCTACGATTCGGTCCATGAGGACCTCCCGATGGCAGCCATTTTTTTAGACGCCACCAAGGCGTTTGACTCGCTGGAGTGGGACTATGTATTCAAGGTGCTCGAACGCATGGGCTTTCCGCCTATATTTCTCTCCTGGGTGCGATTATTGTACACGCAACCAACAGCCAGAGTACTCATTAATGGGAAGCTGTCCCCTGAGTTTCCGATCTCCCGGGGAACTAGGCAGGGTTGCCCCCTTTCCCCGATCCTGTTTGCCATCGCCACGGAGCCCCTGGCTGCCAAATTACGACAGCACCATCGTGATAGTGCATTGCGCTGTTTCCAGAGACAGATTCTTGTCTCTATGTATGCGGATGATATCACTCTATATGTCCGACACCCAGGGGACAACTTACATCCAATCCTCAGAGAGTTTATTCGATTTGGCGCTCTTTCGGGAGTCCAAATAAACTGGAACAAGTCATGTATCTTCCCCCTAACGGCCTCGACACGGCAATTCCCGCTGGAATTTCCTCTGGCTTGGTGTGAAGGTGACTTTAAATACCTGGGCATTCAGGTGGAGAGAGACAGAGAGGCACTGATGCACGCCAATTACGGCACTGTGATGGATAAGATAGGTGACAATGTCTCCAGGTGGATCACACTTCCTCTCTCCATGGCCGGTAGAGCCTCACTAGTGAAAATGATAATCCTCCCTCAGCTGTTATATCTCTTCCTGAACATACCGTTTCATCCTGGAACCTATTTTTTTCGGCTGCTACGCTCGGAGATGCTCCGACTGGTGTGGGGTGGAAAAGCGCCCAGACTCAAGTGGGACGTACTTATTAGACCGTATTCACAGGGTGGCTTTGGTATTCCAGATTTTGAACTATATTATCGGGCTGCTCAGGCCCATTATGCGTACTTCTGGGTGCGTCAGCAGAGATACATGCCACAACTGGCAGCTGAGCACTGGCTTGCACATCCGACACCCATTGAAGGTGCGTTCTTTTCCCAGATTGAAGGCAGAGATAAAACGCCTAACACAGTGGCCAGTACTGTGACGGCGTGGAACTCTATCACTCTAAAGCTCGACCTACAATTCCTTTATGCCCCGTTGCTGCCACTAGCATACCACCCACAGCTCCCACTCCTACAAGAGGCTGGCTTTCAAAAATTATTTTAAAAAATCCATGTAACTACTTGGGGAAACCTGTACTGTAATGGCACCTTTCGAACCAAGGACCAGCTTTATGAGAATATACAGCCGACACCCCTGGAACTCTTCTACTACATCAGGCTCCGGCACGGACTGCAAGCCATTACACCTGACTTCCCACACGAACCCCCAGTGCTCCTTCCCCTGCAGTCCATGCTACTTCACGACAACCCCATTAAATTGGTGTCCACACTATATAGATCCATTCGTGCTAACATGACTTACACTGCTCTACCAGCCAGGGGCAAATGGGATCAGGATCTAGCCATGACCCTTACGGACAAACAATGGGAGTTTTGCCTACAGCAGACCGAGCGCATCTCATCTAACAGCAGGTACAGGATTATACACTACAGGTTCCTCCACAGATTGTATCACACACCAGTGCGCCTACACAGGTTTCAGCTCAGACCCACAGACTCATGTGATAGATGTAAGGCTCCCGGGGCTGACTTTCTTCACCTAGCATGGGGGTGTGAAGAGGTAAACCGCTATTGGCATCAGATTTTCCAAGCACTGTCCAACATGATACACACGTCGGTGGACCCGTCCCCTTTGGTGGCGTTACTGGGGTATGTTGAGCCTCTCCAAGCTGCCCACCGTAGGTATGTGGCATTAGCTATGCTCCTGGCTAAGCGCAGAGTGGCCTGTAGATGGGGGAGAGGGAGGGCGCCCAAGTTTAAGGAATGGCTGAGTGACATGGTGTACTGCCAAGAACAATTACATACTTATTCCGAGCTGTTACCGCCCACTTCCAGACCCACTGACATTTGGGCTCCCTTGCACTGCTATTTAATAACTGACCCCCCAGAGGATGGCGGTGACTGATGTGGTGACACTACGACGTTGCAGTGTGGGTCACTGATGGCTGAGTTGCAGGCCGGACGGTGAGGGTCTGAACCGCCCTTATAAGGTCTTGAAAGGGGCCTGTTCTTGTCATTCCCCCCCCCCCCAACACATTGGTTTGCACTGGATATGGATGGCCCATGCTACAGGGAAGCAGCCCTGAAGACTCCAGGCTTGTGTACTTTGGGTATTGCGCCACACTATCATTACAACTGTGAACCCGGGACACTCTCTTTGATCAGCTAGCGCGGACTACTGTAACTGCACCAGCAGCTGGCCTGCAGGGCCCCCCCCTCCTGAGAGCACCATGTTATTGCACATGTTAATGTTAACCCAAACGGGGAAAAAAAAATGTTAAAAAATGCGGAACACTTTGATTTACCTATGTAGATGTTGCACTTGTCACTTTGATGCTGGTGGTTGGCGGACACCTGTTCACATTGTTATATGTTTGCTTAAGATTGTCTTCCAGAAATGATTAAATAGCGGCCAGCCTCCGGGTTGTGGGCGTGACGCTGTGTAATCCTGACAAGTACTGAATAAATGTTCTGCACCAAAAAAAATAAAAAAAAAAAAAAAAGGTACTTGCATGCCAAGGGTATTTTTAGGGTTCAAGGTGTGTAAGGGTATTTAGGTATCAAGGGTCTTTTTAGGGTGAGTAGGGGTATTTGGGTATATATATATATATATATATATATATATATATATATATATATATATATATATATATATATATATATATATATATATATATATATATATATATATATATATATATATATATATATATATATATATATATATATATATATATATATATATATATATATATATATATATATGTAGTTATAGTTAGGATTTTTTTCAATGTTAAATCTCAAAATTCTATTTGGAATAACTTTGGCGCCGGTTGACGAATGTTAAAAAATGCGGAACACTTTGATTTACCTATGTAGATGTTGCACTTGTCACTTTGATGCTGGTGGTTGGTGGACACCTGTTCACATTGTTATATGTTTGCTTAAGATTGTCTTCCAGAAATGATTAAATAGCGGCCAGCCTCCGGGTTGTGGGGGTGACGCTGTGTAATCCTGACAAGTACTGAATAAATGTTCTGCACCAAAAAAAAAAAAAAAAAAAGGTACTTGCATGCCAAGGGTCTTTTTAGGGTTCAAGGTGTGTAAGGGTATTTAGGTATCAAGGGTCTTTTTAGGGTGAGTAGGGGTATTTGGGTCGCCAGTAGGTAGTTATAGTTAGGATTTTTTTCAATGTTAAATCTCAAAATTCTATTTGGAATAACTTTGGCGCCGGTTGACGAATCTGCCTGAAAATTTCCTCAAAATGGCCTCGTCGAGCTCCGGTCCTTCCCTGAAAGTTTGGGGGGGATGCGTCAAGCGGGGGCCGAGATAAAAGGGGGATCCCAAAACGCGTTTTCCCCATGTTAATTTCCATAGGGCGGTCGACCTCACTTTTAGCCCGAACGGCTGAATGGATTTACACCAAACTCGGAAAAATTGTAGGGACTGGTAGCCCGATATCCCTTTGCTATGTCACAAGATATGTGCTCCAGTGGATTTTGAGTAATTTAGGTTCAAAAAAATATATATATCTATAAGCGCGCCCCGGTACGCGCACCAGGGAGTGCACCGGGCGCGCCACGCGACTTGCGCAAGGAAAGCTGATTGGCTCTTGGGTGTCTGTAAACATTCTAAACAGTCCAGAGCGGCCGCCATCTTGTGTCTCTGTAGGATCGAGACATGAGAGGTGGCCAAAACAAAGGGGGAAATGACCATAAGGGGGCAGAGTAGACCCTCCCTGACCCCCTAGGTTTGATGTGGGGGCTTGTTGGACTTGGCCCTTAGGGCTGGTTCCCCCCTAATCTTTTTGCTTTTATTTGTGACCCTGTGTTAGTGATTTTTGGGTCTCTGCGCACTTTTCCCTGGGTCCCAGAGTGAAAGTGCGTGTGTGGATAGTATGGCTGGCCTGCCCTCCCATAGGAATGCATGGGGAATGTGTGTGTCCCTGGTAGTTCCTGATGCGTGGGGAGTGCAGGCTCGAATTTAGTATGTGTAAACTCGTGAGAGTGAATGCTGCGAGATGGTGTATGCGGCATGTATGTGTCTAGAAGGGAAGTGCTACTTCTGGACATTGAGATATGTGTGCAGTGAGGGTGCTGGAGCGTGATTGGCTGGAGCTGGCTGGCATGCCAGGCTCCAGGAAGTCTAGATGGGTCTGCCCGGTGGTGAGTGGGAGATTAGCATGAGTGATGTGTGGGAGGAGTGTACCTGTGTTCTGGATGGGCTGGGTTTTCCCCACACAATGCTGGCTCCGCCCCCCTGTGGTGTGTCTAATGACCCTAGCCTCCCCAGTGAAAAAAAGGGGTGGTTGGGCCATCAAGGGTACTCCCAAACCAGCTGCGACTGGTTTCTCCCCCACCCTGCACCTCCAAAAAAGGATTTAGCTGTATAAAAATGGGAATGTGTCCCCATGAAGAGGTTCTCTTTTCTGATCCTGCCAGAGGGGGCTGTTGCTGCTGCTGGGGCCAGGAGGACCGCCACTTGGGGTGTCTCCCTGCCTGGAGACCCAGTGTGCTGGCTCTGGCCCAGCCTTGCCCCCCTGCCTGCCTCCAGCCCCTGCTGGACCTTGTGCTGTGCCTACAGCACTGAGAGCGCTGCTCTCTGCCCTTCAGCGCTGGGGAGCGCTGAAACCCCTTTCCTAGCGCTTGAGAGCGCTTCAGTGGGCTCCTAGCGCTGTGAGCAATGTAATTTATCCTGTGGCGCATGGGAGCGCCCTTTTCTTGCTGTTAGCGCTTTTGAGAGGCCAGCCGGTGCCCACCCGGCATCTGCCCGAAATTGCGGCGCATAGCGAGTGCCTACCTCGCTTTATATTTGATTTAGAGGCCGGTGCCCACCCGGCATTGCCCCGTTTTGGAGATATTAATTTATCACGAGGGAGCCCACTCCTCGGATAATGGGACCCCGCCTGCCTATCTAAAGCGAGAGCCCACCTCGCCGTATATTTAAATTAGAGCATCAAGTTCACCGCCGCAGCCCGAGGTGTTTAAAAACTTTGCCGGGCCGCTGCCAAGTGCGACCCGGAAGTGCCCGCCTCCCTGCTCGGGGCCGCGCTGCCATTGGCGGACACCCGAGGCAGGAAGCCAGGCAAGCTGCAGCAGGACGTGGCCAACCCGGAAGTCCCGCCCTTGAGCCGCGCTGGGATTGGCCCAGCTGGGGGAAGCTGCAGGGAAGCCCGAGACACCAGCGCTGGATCGAGTGGGGCCCCCCCGGGGAACGGGAGGGCCCGCCTGGCACCTGGTGAGCAGAACCGAGAATCACCAGAGGCCGCCCGCAGCTGAGGAGAGGAGCCGCCGCTGAGGAAAGGAGCCGCCGCTGAGGAGAGACGCGCAGCACCAGCAAAAGTCCCGGTGAGTGCTGCTCCAGTTCTCGAGGCTCCCCCCAACCCAAGGCATTCCTTAGAGCCTAAGAGAGGCTCCAGCAACGGGCGCATTGGTCCTTAGGAACCCCGAGGCTCCAGGTGGCATTTCCTTCATTTTCGAGCCTATGAGAGGCTCGTGTGGGCATTACTTGGTTCTCTGAGTCCCCAGGAGGGGGACTCCAGCTACGCCCCCATTTCGTGTTCGGAGCCCTGAAAGAGGCTCCAGGCATTGTGTGCAGAGCCCAGTGGGGCTCAGGGGGGCATTTGTTCTACAGAGCCAGCGAGGCTCCCCAGCACCCAAGGGCATTGTCGGTTCTAGAGCCCTGAGAGAGGCTCAAAGGTGCCACACAGTGTGTTTAGAGCCCCAGAAAGGCTCAGGAACATTGCGTACTTTAGAGCCCAGCGAGGCTCTTTGGGGGACAGTAGATTTGGTCAGAGCCTGCGAGGCTCCAGCGTTGACCCTCATTATCTACACCAGTTGCCCAGCACTTTGTGGGCAACTGCCACGTTTAGGCCCTGACATTTGGACACAGGGACTGCCACAGGTGGTGGCTAATGTGGATTTTGCGCTATTGTGGTTGCTGTTCTTGCACCTCTGAATGTGTTGGTAATACGTCATGTGCTTTGCTTTTACACCTCTGAATGTATTGTTGATGCATCATGTGTTTTCCTTCCTTTACACCTCTGAATGGGTAGTTTATTCATCATGTGTGTTGTTGCTTTTACACCTGAATGTATTGTGATGCATCATGTGTTTCCTTCCTTAGACCCTTACAGGTATAGCGATACTTAGGTGGTTTCCTTCTTGCTAGTACAGATGGTGCTAGCAGAGCCCAGGTTCCCTAGTGTAATCTCCTGAGGTAGTGAGGATTGCATAGGTGGTGCTCACCTGGTACCAGTAGTGACTGGTTGTGTGCTCTATTTTTTATATTATGTGCTACAGTGATTTTACATTCTAAAGTGCTATTTCTGAAAGTGTTACTTCTGATTCCTGACAGTGGTCCAGGTGGCCCTGTCTTGTAAATATCCCCTGTAAATTCTGCCCGTGCCCCTAGCACATTGTAAAGTGTGTCTTTTATCTAATGTGTTTTGGTGTAATACAAAGGCTATTTTTATATAACCTTGTGTGGAGTTTCCTTTGTGGTGGGCCTTGGGTGTTGTTGCTGGGGTGCGTGCGCAAATACTTAACTCATATCGCCTCCAAGTTTAGCCTAGACTGCTCGCGCCACGTTACCTAGAGGGCGAGTGGGGGTTGCCTTGGTGTGTGACTCCCTTGCCCTGACTTAGGAGTGGTGGTCTCTGACTGACTTTGGCGAAAGCCCTGGCCAGCCAGGGATCCCATTTCTAACATTGGCGGCAAGCGGTGAGGATAAGGATTTGTGTTTGCGTTGTACCACAGTGGCGACAGGCCACACTTCAAAGCTCTACATTTTTAGATAACCACATTTTGGGGATTATTGTTTTTTTGGTGAAGTTCCATTATTGCTTCTCCTGAAGAGTGTCATTTGATAATTGTGTCCTGTACATTTGTCTCCCGCCCTGCTTCCAGAGTTTGGTACCTGTGTCGCTTTTGGTCAGGTTGAGAAGTCAGGGGTGGTAGAAACTGCCTTACCGATCCGAGGAGAGGGTGTGTGTGGATGAATGGTGTGTTTTCCTGGACGCATGAGTATGAGTTTTCTTTGATAAGGAGATTGTTGAAATTTTGGAATTGTGTACTCTTACTTCAGATTGCTAGGTCCCTTGTGTTGCACGTGTCTGTGAGCATCCTGTCAAGATGGAATCTCCTTTTAACCTCTGTGGCCTGTTTAAGTACAGTGTGCATGAGTTGGTACGGTTTTTTTGAGGAGAGAGACATCCCAGTGAGTGAGTCAGACACCCAGTCCAAGCTTAGGGATAACCTGATCCTATGGCAGAAGGATGACTGGGAGCGTGAGCACAATGAGAGAGAGAGAGGGCCCGGGCCGCACACCATGAGGGTGGTGGGTCTGAAGGGAGCCCTGAAGAGTCTGATGTGGAGAGTGAGTTTGGCAGTGGATGGGCGCCAGCAGAGAGCGAGTACCCCCTAGATAGGGAGTCACTTGCTGGGTCCAGTGTCAGATGTAGCACCCCATCCCTTTCTCTGTCCCCAGAGGAGTGGGTGGATAGGAGAGAAGAGAGGGAGCACCAACTGGCCATGGAGAAGCTCAGGTTAGAGCATGCCAGAGAGATGGCGCAGCTGGGTGTGAATGAGCGGACTGCAGAGGCTGAGAGGGCCTTGGCCAGGGAGAAGATAGCCCTTGAGTGTAGGTTATCCCCTGACCGCAGTCATAATTTTCTGGATTCCCCAGGGAGGGTTGAGTCCAGTGGTGGCAGCTATTTGAATCTCAGTGCAGAAAGTCCCAGTTCCCAGAGTATGGTACCTGTTTCCCCAGAAGAGGAGTATAGGTTGAAGTTCAGGGGCAGTAGGAAACTGTCTCACCAGTCTTGGGAGGATTTTGCAGGGTACTGTCAGTGTGCGCTGATTGAGTGGTTAGAGGTTCCCACGGGACCTGATTATGACAAACTGTTTGATCTTATTCTCAAGGAGCAGGTGCTCAGTCGTTGTTGGCCGGAGTTGCGGCAACACTTGTTGAGGTGTGAAAACATGGATCCTTGGGAACTTGCAAGTGAAGCAGACCGCTGGGAGAGTGCCAGAGGTTCTGTAGAGTCATTAGAGAGTGAGTCCAACAGTAGTGGTACAGGTATCTTCCAGCCCAGCGTGGTGGAAGAGGCTCAGTGTAGCCCAGCTAGGTCCCAGTATAGTGAGAGGGGTGGAGGGGCTGACTACCTGGCTCAGTGGAGCAGGAGTCAGTGGGAGGCTGAGAGTCCCCAGAGGCCCGAAGCCCTATCTCAGAACCTGGGTGGTTTCTTGAGGGAACACCAGGTAAGGGACCTAGGCTGTCCGGTTAGTACACTTGAGGAGGATCTCCTAGTGTCTAGGGAACCTGGAGCGTCTGTAACTAGAACTCCAGGGGTCCCAGTGTCCGGCAGTGTCGCTCCAGTTGGGAGGGCACAGAAGTCCGAAGTGAGGAGTGATTGGGGGATGAGTTTCCCAGTGGATGCACCAGTGGACCAGGGACTAGCCAGTTGGGCTAGATCTTCTTGGGGGGACCCGGGTGGTGCCACTTCTGGTCTGGGGGATCGTCACGCACTCTCAGGTGGACAGGGGACGGGAGATCTGCACCAGACAGACAGTCACGCAACAGATGTGTCATTTGTTAGCCTCAGGGGGATTGTGTGTGCATCCCCAGAAGTCCTGGAGGGCCAGGCAATTGTTCCACCAAAGGTTTTAGACCGGAGGTTGGATGGCCAGGTTCAGGATCAGCCTGACCTGAAGGGTAGGACGACTGTAACCAGTGTCCTGACCGGTTCTTCTTCCAGAGGAACTTCTCCAGTTGGGAGAGGGCAGACCTCTGGAAGGGGGTGCAGAGGGTGGTAGAGCCCACCTCTGACCCCGGTGCAGCCTGAGGGGTTAAAGCCTGGGTTGGAATGGCGTGCTAGGTGTACCCCTCGCCGGAGGAGGAGGAACCCTAGGAGAAGAGGTAGGGGGAGGAGAGCCTTCCCTGAGACTCCTGGTCCGCCTGAGGTTGTAGACCCTAGGCTGGAGAACCAGTGGCAGTCTGGCCCTGTCTTGCAGACAGGAAGAGTGGAGAGTGGCTACTATGTACCAGGGGTTACTACCCCCCACTTCGTGAGTAGGCAGGAACCAGTGGCACCTGGGGGCCTAGGGCCTGGTCCTGGCCGCAGACAGCTGAGGAGTACCAGTGGGGTAGCCCAGTTGGTCCTTACAGTAGCTTTAGAAGGAACCCTAGGGGTTCACCGTGGCATAGAACAGGAGGGTGTCCCGGCAGTGGCGGGCCTGCGTCCGTGTTCTATCGCCCCAAGCAGGGAAGTCCATCACGGTGGTGATTGTTCTCCCCTGCGTTATGGCTGGAAGGGGGTTGTGTTGGACTTGGCCCTTAGGGCTGGTTCCCACCTAATCTTTTTGCTTTTATTTGTGACCCTGTGTTAGTGATTTTTGGGTCTCTGCGCACTTTTCCCTGGGTCCCAGAGTGAAAGTGCGTGCGTGTAGTATGGCTGGCCTGCCCTCCCATAGGAATGCATGGGGAATGTGTGTGTCCCTGGTAGTTCCTGATGCGTGGGGAGTGCAGGCTCGAATTTAGTATGTGTAAACTCGTGAGAGTGAATGCTGCGAGATGGTGTATGCGGCATGTATGTGTCTAGAAGGGAAGTGCTACTTCTGGACATTGAGATATGTGTGCAGTGAGGGTGCTGGAGCGTGATTGGCTGGAGCTGGCTGGCATGCCAGGCTCCAGGAAGTCTGGATGGGTCTGCCCGGTGGTGAGTGGGAGATTAGCATGAGTGATGTGTGGGAGGAGTGTACCTGTGTCCTGGATGGGCTGGGTTTTCCCCACACAATGCTGGCTCCGCCCCCCTGTGGTGTGTCTAATGACCCTAGCCTCCCCAGTGAAAGAAAGGGGTGGTTGGGCCATCAAGGGTACTCCCAAACCAGCTGCGACTGGTTTCTCCCCCACCCTGCACCTCCAAACAAAGGATTTAGCTGTATAAAAATGGGAATGTGTCCCCATGAAGAGGTTCTCTTTTCTGATCCTGCCAGAGGGGGCTGTTGCTGCTGCTGGGGCCAGGGGGACCCCACTTGGGGTGTCTCCCTGCCTGGAGACCCAGTGTGCTGGCTCTGGCCCAGCCTTGCCCCCCTGCCTGCCTCCAGCCCCTGCTGGACCTTGTGCTGTGCCTACAGCACTGAGAGCGCTGCTCTCTGCCCTTCAGCGCTGGGGAGCGCTGAAACCCCTTTCCTAGCGCTTGAGAGCGCTTCAGTGGGCTCCTAGCGCTGTGAGCGATGTAATTTATCCTGTGGCGCATGGGAGCGCCCTTTTCTTGCTGTTAGCGCTTTTGAGAGGCCAGCCGGTGCCCACCCGGCATCTGCCCGAAATTGCAGCGCATAGCGAGTGCCTACCTCGCTTTATATTTGATTTAGAGGCCGGTGCCCACCCGGCATTGCCCCGTTTTGGAGATATTAATTTATCACGAGGGAGCCCACTCCTCGGATAATGGGACCCCGCCTGCCTATCTAAAGCGAGAGCCCACCTCGCCGTATATTTAAATTAGAGCATCAAGTTCACCGCCGCAGCCCGAGGTGTTTAAAAACGTTGCCGGGCCGCTGCCAAGTGCGACCCGGAAGTGCCCGCCTCCCTGCTCGGGGCCGCGCTGCCATTGGCGGACACCCGAGGCAGGAAGCCAGGCAAGCTGCAGCAGGACGTGGCCAACCCGGAAGTCCCGCCCTTGAGCCGCGCTGGGATTGGCCCAGCTGGGGGAAGCTGCAGGGAAGGCCGAGACACCAGCGCTGGATCGAGTGGGGCCCCCCCGGGGAACGGGAGGGCCGGCCTGGCACCTGGTGAGCAGAACCGAGAATCACCGGAGGCCGCCCGCAGCTGCGGAGAGGAGCCGCCGCTGAGGAAAGGAGCCGCCGCTGAGGAGAGACGCGCAGCACCAGCAAAAGTCCCGGTGAGTGCTGCTCCAGTTCTCGAGGCTCCCCCCAACCCAAGGCATTCCTTAGAGCCTAAGAGAGGCTCCAGCAACGGGCGCATTGGTCCTTAGGAACCCCGAGGCTCCAGGTGGCATTTCCTTCATTTTCGAGCCTAAGAGAGGCTCGTGTGGGCATTACTTGGTTCTCTGAGTCCCCAGGAGGGGGACTCCAGCTACGCCCCCATTTCGTGTTCGGAGCCCTGAAAGAGGCTCCAGGCATTGTGTGCAGAGCCCAGTGGGGCTCAGGGGGGCATTTGTTCTACAGAGCCAGCGAGGCTCCCCAGCACCCAAGGGCATTGTCGGTTCTAGAGCCCTGAGAGAGGCTCAAAGGTGCCACACAGTGTGTTTAGAGCCCCAGAAAGGCTCAGGAACATTGCGTACTTTAGAGCCCAGCGAGGCTCTTTGGGGGACAGTAGATTTGGTCAGAGCCTGCGAGGCTCCAGCGTTGACCCTCATTATCTACACCAGTTGCCCAGCACTTTGTGGGCAACTGCCACGTTTAGGCCCTGACATTTGGACACAGGGACTGCCACAGGTGGTGGCTAATGTGGATTTTGCGCTATTGTGGTTGCTGTTCTTGCACCTCTGAATGTGTTGGTAATACGTCATGTGCTTTGCTTTTACACCTCTGAATGTATTGTTGATGCATCATGTGTTTTCCTTCCTTTACACCTCTGAATGGGTAGTTTATTCATCATGTGTGTTGTTGCTTTTACACCTGAATGTATTGTGATGCATCATGTGTTTCCTTCCTTAGACCCTTACAGGTATAGCGATACTTAGGTGGTTTCCTTCTTGCTAGTACAGATGGTGCTAGCAGAGCCCAGGTTCCCTAGTGTAATCTCCTGAGGTAGTGAGGATTGCATAGGTGGTGCTCACCTGGTACCAGTAGTGACTGGTTGTGTGCTCTATTTTTTATATTATGTGCTACAGTGATTTTACATTCTAAAGTGCTATTTCTGAAAGTGTTACTTCTGATTCCTGACAGTGGTCCAGGTGGCCCTGTCTTGTAAATATCCCCTGTAAATTCTGCCCGTGCCCCTAGCACATTGTAAAGTGTGTCTTTTATCTAATGTGTTTTGGTGTAATACAAAGGCTATTTTTATAAAACCTTGTGTGGAGTTTCCTTTGTGGTGGGCCTTGGGTGTTGTTGCTGGGGTGCGTGCGCAAATACTTAACTCATATCGCCTCCAAGTTTAGCCTAGACTGCTCGCGCCACGTTACCTAGAGGGCGAGTGGGGGTTGCCTTGGTGTGTGACTCCCTTGCCCTGACTTAGGAGTGGTGGTCTCTGACTGACTTTGGCGAAAGCCCTGGCCAGCCAGGGATCCCATTTCTAACATTGGCGGCAAGCGGTGAGGATAAGGATTTGTGTTTGCGTTGTACCACAGTGGCGACAGGCCACACTTCAAAGCTCTACATTTTTAGATAACCACATTTTGGGGATTATTGTTTTTTTGGTGAAGTTCCATTATTGCTTCTCCTGAAGAGTGTCATTTGATAATTGTGTCCTGTACATTTGTCCCCCGCCCTGCTTCCAGAGTTTGGTACCTGTGTCGCTTTTGGTCAGGTTGAGAAGTCAGGGGTGGTAGAAACTGCCTTACCGATCCGAGGAGAGGGTGTGTGTGGATGAATGGTGTGTTTTCCTGGACCCATGAGTATGAGTTTTCTTTGATAAGGAGATTGTTGAAATTTTGGAATTGTGTACTCTTACTTCAGATTGCTAGGTCCCTTGTGTTGCACGTGTCTGTGAGCATCCTGTCAAGATGGAATCTCCTTTTAACCTCTGTGGCCTGTTTAAGTACAGTGTGCATGAGTTGGTACGGTTTTTTTGAGGAGAGAGACATCCCAGTGAGTGAGTCAGACACCCAGTCCAAGCTTAGGGATAACCTGATCCTATGGCAGAAGGATGACTGGGAGCGTGAGCACAATGAGAGAGAGAGAGGGCCCGGGCCGCACACCATGAGGGTGGTGGGTCTGAAGGGAGCCCTGAAGAGTCTGATGTGGAGAGTGAGTTTGGCAGTGGATGGGCGCCAGCAGAGAGCGAGTACCCCCTAGATAGGGAGTCACTTGCTGGGTCCAGTGTCAGATGTAGCACCCCATCCCTTTCTCTGTCCCCAGAGGAGTGGGTGGATAGGAGAGAAGAGAGGGAGCACCAACTGGCCATGGAGAAGCTCAGGTTAGAGCATGCCAGAGAGATGGCGCAGCTGGGTGTGAATGAGCGGACTGCAGAGGCTGAGAGGGCCTTGGCCAGGGAGAAGATAGCCCTTGAGTGTAGGTTATCCCCTGACCGCAGTCATAATTTTCTGGATTCCCCAGGGAGGGTTGAGTCCAGTGGTGGCAGCTATTTGAATCTCAGTGCAGAAAGTCCCAGTTCCCAGAGTATGGTACCTGTTTCCCCAGAAGAGGAGTATAGGTTGAAGTTCAGGGGCAGTAGGAAACTGTCTCACCAGTCTTGGGAGGATTTTGCAGGGTACTGTCAGTGTGCGCTGATTGAGTGGTTAGAGGTTCCCACGGGACCTGATTATGACAAACTGTTTGATCTTATTCTCAAGGAGCAGGTGCTCAGTCGTTGTTGGCCGGAGTTGCGGCAACACTTGTTGAGGTGTGAAAACATGGATCCTTGGGAACTTGCAAGTGAAGCAGACCGCTGGGAGAGTGCCAGAGGTTCTGTAGAGTCATTAGAGAGTGAGTCCAACAGTAGTGGTACAGGTATCTTCCAGCCCAGCGTGGTGGAAGAGGCTCAGTGTAGCCCAGCTAGGTCCCAGTATAGTGAGAGGGGTGGAGGGGCTGACTACCTGGCTCAGTGGAGCAGGAGTCAGTGGGAGGCTGAGAGTCCCCAGAGGCCCGAAGCCCTATCTCAGAACCTGGGTGGTTTCTTGAGGGAACACCAGGTAAGGGACCTAGGCTGTCCGGTTAGTACACTTGAGGAGGATCTCCTAGTGTCTAGGGAACCTGGAGCGTCTGTAACTAGAACTCCAGGGGTCCCAGTGTCCGGCAGTGTCGCTCCAGTTGGGAGGGCACAGAAGTCCGAAGTGAGGAGTGATTGGGGGATGAGTTTCCCAGTGGATGCACCAGTGGACCAGGGACTAGCCAGTTGGGCTAGATCTTCTTGGGGGGACCCGGGTGGTGCCACTTCTGGTCTGGGGGATCGTCACGCACTCTCAGGTGGACAGGGGACGGGAGATCTGCACCAGACAGACAGTCACGCAACAGATGTGTCATTTGTTAGCCTCAGGGGGATTGTGTGTGCATCCCCAGAAGTCCTGGAGGGCCAGGCAATTGTTCCACCAAAGGTTTTAGACCGGAGGTTGGATGGCCAGGTTCAGGATCAGCCTGACCTGAAGGGTAGGACGACTGTAACCAGTGTCCTGACCGGTTCTTCTTCCAGAGGAACTTCTCCAGTTGGGAGAGGGCAGACCTCTGGAAGGGGGTGCAGAGGGTGGTAGAGCCCACCTCTGACCCCGGTGCAGCCTGAGGGGTTAAAGCCTGGGTTGGAATGGCGTGCTAGGTGTACCCCTCGCCGGAGGAGGAGGAACCCTAGGAGAAGAGGTAGGGGGAGGAGAGCCTTCCCTGAGACTCCTGGTGCGCCTGAGGTTGTAGACCCTAGGCTGGAGAACCAGTGGCAGTCTGGCCCTGTCTTGCAGACAGGAAGAGTGGAGAGTGGCTACTATGTACCAGGGGTTACTACCCCCCACTTCGTGAGTAGGCAGGAACCAGTGGCACCTGGGGGCCTAGGGCCTGGTCCTGGCCGCGGACAGCTGAGGAGTACCAGTGGGGTAGCCCAGTTGGTCCTTACAGTAGCTTTAGAAGGAACCCTAGGGGTTCACCGTGGCATAGAACAGGAGGGTGTCCCGGCAGTGGCGGGCCTGCGTCCGTGTTCTATCGCCCCAAGCAGGGAAGTCCATCACGGTGGTGATTGTTCTCCCCTGCGTTATGGCTGGAAGGGGGTTGTGTTGGACTTGGCCCTTAGGGCTGGTTCCCCCCTAATCTTTTTGCTTTTATTTGTGACCCTGTGTTAGTGATTTTTGGGTCTCTGCGCACTTTTCCCTGGGTCCCAGAGTGAAAGTGCGTGCGTGTAGTATGGCTGGCCTGCCCTCCCATAGGAATGCATGGGGAATGTGTGTGTCCCTGGTAGTTCCTGATGCGTGGGGAGTGCAGGCTCGAATTTAGTATGTGTAAACTCGTGAGAGTGAATGCTGCGAGATGGTGTATGCGGCATGTATGTGTCTAGAAGGGAAGTGCTACTTCTGGACATTGAGATATGTGTGCAGTGAGGGTGCTGGAGCGTGATTGGCTGGAGCTGGCTGGCATGCCAGGCTCCAGGAAGTCTGGATGGGTCTGCCCGGTGGTGAGTGGGAGATTAGCATGAGTGATGTGTGGGAGGAGTGTACCTGTGTCCTGGATGGGCTGGGTTTTCCCCACACAATGCTGGCTCCGCCCCCCTGTGGTGTGTCTAATGACCCTAGCCTCCCCAGTGAAAGAAAGGGGTGGTTGGGCCATCAAGGGTACTCCCAAACCAGCTGCGACTGGTTTCTCCCCCACCCTGCACCTCCAAACAAAGGATTTAGCTGTATAAAAATGGGAATGTGTCCCCATGAAGAGGTTCTCTTTTCTGATCCTGCCAGAGGGGGCTGTTGCCGCTGCTGGGGCCAGGAGGACCCCACTTGGGGTGTCTCCCTGCCTGGAGACCCAGTGTGCTGGCTCTGGCCCAGCCTTGCCCCCCTGCCTGCCTCCAGCCCCTGCTGGACCTTGTGCTGTGCCTACAGCACTGAGAGCGCTGCTCTCTGCCCTTCAGCGCTGGGGAGCGCTGAAACCCCTTTCCTAGCGCTTGAGAGCGCTTCAGTGGGCTCCTAGCGCTGTGAGCGATGTAATTTATCCTGTGGCGCATGGGAGCGCCCTTTTCTTGCTGTTAGCGCTTTTGAGAGGCCAGCCGGTGCCCACCCGGCATCTGCCCGAAATTGCGGCGCATAGCGAGTGCCTACCTCGCTTTATATTTGATTTAGAGGCCGGTGCCCACCCGGCATTGCCCCGTTTTGGAGATATTAATTTATCACGAGGGAGCCCACTCCTCGGATAATGGGACCCCGCCTGCCTATCTAAAGCGAGAGCCCACCTCGCCGTATATTTAAATTAGAGCATCAAGTTCACCGCCGCAGCCCGAGGTGTTTAAAAACGTTGCCGGGCCGCTGCCAAGTGCGACCCGGAAGTGCCCGCCTCCCTGCTCGGGGCCGCGCTGCCATTGGCGGACACCCGAGGCAGGAAGCCAGGCAAGCTGCAGCAGGACGTGGCCAACCCGGAAGTCCCGCCCTTGAGCCGCGCTGGGATTGGCCCAGCTGGGGGAAGCTGCAGGGAAGCCCGAGACACCAGCGCTGGATCGAGTGGGGCCCCCCCGGGGAACGGGAGGGCCGGCCTGGCACCTGGTGAGCAGAACCGAGAATCACCGGAGGCCGCCTGCAGCTGCGGAGAGGAGCCGCCGCTGAGGAAAGGAGCCGCCGCTGAGGAGAGACGCGCAGCACCAGCAAAAGTCCCGGTGAGTGCTGCTCCAGTTCTCGAGGCTCCCCCCAACCCAAGGCATTCCTTAGAGCCTAAGAGAGGCTCCAGCAACGGGCGCATTGGTCCTTAGGAACCCCGAGGCTCCAGGTGGCATTTCCTTCATTTTCGAGCCTAAGAGAGGCTCGTGTGGGCATTACTTGGTTCTCTGAGTCCCCAGGAGGGGGACTCCAGCTACGCCCCCATTTCGTGTTCGGAGCCCTGAAAGAGGCTCCAGGCATTGTGTGCAGAGCCCAGTGGGGCTCAGGGGGGCATTTGTTCTACAGAGCCAGCGAGGCTCCCCAGCACCCAAGGGCATTGTCGGTTCTAGAGCCCTGAGAGAGGCTCAAAGGTGCCACACAGTGTGTTTAGAGCCCCAGAAAGGCTCAGGAACATTGCGTACTTTAGAGCCCAGCGAGGCTCTTTGGGGGACAGTAGATTTGGTCAGAGCCTGCGAGGCTCCAGCGTTGACCCTCATTATCTACACCAGTTGCCCAGCACTTTGTGGGCAACTGCCACGTTTAGGCCCTGACATTTGGACACAGGGACTGCCACAGGTGGTGGCTAATGTGGATTTTGCGCTATTGTGGTTGCTGTTCTTGCACCTCTGAATGTGTTGGTAATACGTCATGTGCTTTGCTTTTACACCTCTGAATGTATTGTTGATGCATCATGTGTTTTCCTTCCTTTACACCTCTGAATGGGTAGTTTATTCATCATGTGTGTTGTTGCTTTTACACCTGAATGTATTGTGATGCATCATGTGTTTCCTTCCTTAGACCCTTACAGGTATAGCGATACTTAGGTGGTTTCCTTCTTGCTAGTACAGATGGTGCTAGCAGAGCCCAGGTTCCCTAGTGTAATCTCCTGAGGTAGTGAGGATTGCATAGGTGGTGCTCACCTGGTACCAGTAGTGACTGGTTGTGTGCTCTATTTTTTATATTATGTGCTACAGTGATTTTACATTCTAAAGTGCTATTTCTGAAAGTGTTACTTCTGATTCCTGACAGTGGTCCAGGTGGCCCTGTCTTGTAAATATCCCCTGTAAATTCTGCCCGTGCCCCTAGCACATTGTAAAGTGTGTCTTTTATCTAATGTGTTTTGGTGTAATACAAAGGCTATTTTTATAAAACCTTGTGTGGAGTTTCCTTTGTGGTGGGCCTTGGGTGTTGTTGCTGGGGTGCGTGCGCAAATACTTAACTCATATCGCCTCCAAGTTTAGCCTAGACTGCTCGCGCCACGTTACCTAGAGGGCGAGTGGGGGTTGCCTTGGTGTGTGACTCCCTTGCCCTGACTTAGGAGTGGTGGTCTCTGACTGACTTTGGCGAAAGCCCTGGCCAGCCAGGGATCCCATTTCTAACATTGGCGGCAAGCGGTGAGGATAAGGATTTGTGTTTGCGTTGTACCACAGTGGCGACAGGCCACACTTCAAAGCTCTACATTTTTAGATAACCACATTTTGGGGATTATTGTTTTTTTGGTGAAGTTCCATTATTGCTTCTCCTGAAGAGTGTCATTTGATAATTGTGTCCTGTACATTTGTCCCCCGCCCTGCTTCCAGAGTTTGGTACCTGTGTCGCTTTTGGTCAGGTTGAGAAGTCAGGGGTGGTAGAAACTGCCTTACCGATCCGAGGAGAGGGTGTGTGTGGATGAATGGTGTGTTTTCCTGGACCCATGAGTATGAGTTTTCTTTGATAAGGAGATTGTTGAAATTTTGGAATTGTGTACTCTTACTTCAGATTGCTAGGTCCCTTGTGTTGCACGTGTCTGTGAGCATCCTGTCAAGATGGAATCTCCTTTTAACCTCTGTGGCCTGTTTAAGTACAGTGTGCATGAGTTGGTACGGTTTTTTTGAGGAGAGAGACATCCCAGTGAGTGAGTCAGACACCCAGTCCAAGCTTAGGGATAACCTGATCCTATGGCAGAAGGATGACTGGGAGCGTGAGCACAATGAGAGAGAGAGAGGGCCCGGGCCGCACACCATGAGGGTGGTGGGTCTGAAGGGAGCCCTGAAGAGTCTGATGTTGAGAGTGAGTTTGGCAGTGGATGGGCGCCAGCAGAGAGCGAGTACCCCCTAGATAGGGAGTCCCTTGCTGGGTCCAGTCTCAGATGTAGCACCCCATCCCTTTCCCTGTCCCCAGAGGAGTGGGTGGATAGGAGAGAAGAGAGGGAGCACCAGCTGGCCATGGAGAAGCTCAGGTTAGAGCATGCCAGAGAGATGGCGCAGCTGGGTGTGAATGAGCGGACTGCAGAGGCTGAGAGGGCCTTGGCCAGGGAGAAGATAGCCCTTGAGTGTAGGTTATCCCCTGACCGCAGTCATAATTTTCTGGATCCCCCAGGGAGGGTTGAGTCCAGTGGTGGCAGCTATTTGAATCTCAGTGCAGAAAGTCCCAGTTCCCAGAGTATGGTACCTGTTTCCCCAGAAGAGGAGTATAGGTTGAAGTTCAGGGGCAGTAGGAAACTGTCTCACCAGTCTTGGGAGGATTTTGCAGGGTACTGTCAGTGTGCGCTGATTGAGTGGTTAGAGGTTCCCACGGGACCTGATTATGACAAACTGTTTGATCTTATTCTCAAGGAGCAGGTGCTCAGTCGTTGTTGGCCGGAGTTGCGGCAACACTTGTTGAGGTGTGAAAACATGGATCCTTGGGAACTTGCAAGTGAAGCAGACCGCTGGGAGAGTGCCAGAGGTTCTGTAGAGTCATTAGAGAGTGAGTCCAACAGTAGTGGTACAGGTATCTTCCAGCCCAGCGTGGTGGAAGAGGCTCAGTGTAGCCCAGCTAGGTCCCAGTATAGTGAGAGGGGTGGAGGGGCTGACTACCTGGCTCAGTGGAGCAGGAGTCAGTGGGAGGCTGAGAGTCCCCAGAGGCCCGAAGCCCTATCTCAGAACCTGGGTGGTTTCTTGAGGGAACACCAGGTTAGGGACCTAGGCTGTCCGGTCAGTACACTTGAGGAGGATCTCCTAGTGTCTAGGGAACCTGGAGCGTCTGTAACTAGAACTCCAGGGGTTCCAGTGTCCGGCAGTGTCGCTCCAGTTGGGAGGGCACAGAAGTCCGAAGTGAGGAGTGATTGGGGGATGAGTTTCCCAGTGGATGCACCAGTGGACCAGGGACTAGCCAGTTGGGCTAGATCTTCTTGGGGGGAACCGGGTGGTGCCACTTCTGGTCTGGGGGATCGTCACGCACTCTCAGGTGGACAGGGGACGGGAGATCTGCGCCAGACAGACAGTCATGCAACAGATGTGTCATTTGTTAGCCTCAGGGGGATTGTGTGTGCATCCCCAGAAGTCCTGGAGGGCCAGGCAATTGTTCCACCAAAGGTTTTAGACCGGAGGTTGGATGGGCAGGTTCAGGATCAGCCTGACCTGAAGGGTAGGACGACTGTAACCAGTGTCCTGACCGGTTCTTCTTCCAGAGGAACTTCTCCAGTTGGGAGAGGGCAGACCTCTGGAAGGGGGTGCAGAGGGTGGTAGAGCCCACCTCTGACCCCGGTGCAGCCTGAGGGGTTAAAGCCTGGGTTGGAATGGCGTTCTAGGTGTACCCCTCGCCGGAGGAGGAGGAACCCTAGGAGAAGAGGTAGGGGGAGGAGAGCCTTCCCTGAGACTCCTGGTCCGCCTGAGGTTGTAGACCCTAGACTGGAGAACCAGTGGCAGTCTGGCCCTGTCTTGCAGACAGGAAGAGTGGAGAGTGGCTACTATGTACCAGGGGTTACTACCCCCCACTTCATGAGTAGGCAGGAACCAGTGGCACCTGGGTGGCCTAGGGCCTGGTCCTGGCCGCGGACAGCTGAGGAGTACCAGTGGGGTAGCCCAATTGGTCCTTACAGTATCTTTAGAAGGAACCCTAGGGGTTCACCGTGGCATAGAACAGGAGGGTGTCCCGGCAGTGGCGGGCCTGCGTCCGTGTTCTATCGCCCCAAGCAGGGAAGTCCATCACGGTGGTGATTGTTCTCCCCTGCGTTATGGCTGGAAGGGGGTTGTGTTGGACTTGGCCCTTAGGGCTGGTTCCCCCCTAATCTTTTTGCTTTTATTTGTGACCCTGTGTTAGTGAGTTTTGGGTCTCTGCGCACTTTTCCCTGGGTCCCAGAGTGAAAGTGCGTGCGTGTAGTATGGCTGGCCTGCCCTCCCATAGGAATGCATGGGGAATGTGTGTGTCCCTGGTAGTTCCTGATGCGTGGGGAGTGCAGGCTCGAATTTAGTATGTGTAAACTCGTGAGAGTGAATGCTGCGAGATGGTGTATGCGGCATGTATGTGTCTAGAAGGGAAGTGCTACTTCTGGACATTGAGATATGTGTGCAGTGAGGGTGCTGGAGCGTGATTGGCTGGAGCTGGCTGGCATGCCAGGCTCCAGGAAGTCTGGATGGGTCTGCCCGGTGGTGAGTGGGAGATTAGCATGAGTGATGTGTGGGAGGAGTGTACCTGTGTCCTGGATGGGCTGGGTTTTCCCCACACAATGCTGGCTCCGCCCCCCTGTGGTGTGTCTAATGACCCTAGCCTCCCCAGTGAAAGAAAGGGGTGGTTGGGCCATCAAGGGTACTCCCAAACCAGCTGCGACTGGTTTCTCCCCCACCCTGCACCTCCAAACAAAGGATTTAGCTGTATAAAAATGGGAATGTGTCCCCATGAAGAGGTTCTCTTTTCTGATCCTGCCAGAGGGGGCTGTTGCTGCTGCTGGGGCCAGGAGGACTGCCACTTGGGGTGTCTCCCTGCCTGGAGACCCAGTGTGCTGGCTCTGGTCCAGCCTTGCCCCCCTGCCTGCCTCCAGCCCCTGCTGGAGCTTGTGCTGTGCCTACAGCACTGAGAGCGCTGCTCTCTGCCCTTCAGCGCTGGGGAGCGCTGAAACCCCTTTCCTAGCGCTTGAGAGCGCTTCCGTGGGCTCCTAGCGCTGTGAGCGCTGTAATTTATCCTGTGGCGCATGGGAGCGCCCTTTTCTTGCTGGTAGCGCTTTTGAGAGCCCAGCCGGTGCCCACCCGGCATCTGCCCGAAATTGCGGCGCATAGCGAGTGCCTACCTCGCTTTATATTTGATTTAGAGGCCGGTGCCCACCCGGCATTGCCCCGTTTTGGAGATATTAATTTATCACGAGGGAGCCCACTCCTCGGATAATGGGACCCCGCCTGCCTATCTAAAGCGAGAGCCCACCTCGCCGTTTATTTAAATTAGAGCATCAAGTTCACCGCCGCAGCCCGAGGTGTTTAAAAACGTTGCCGGGCCGCTGCCAAGTGCGACCCGGAAGTGCCCGCCTCCCTGCTCGGGGCCGCGCTGCCATTGGCAGACACCCGAGGCAGGAAGCCAGGCAAGCTGCAGCAGGACGTGGCCAACCCGGAAGTCCCGCCCTTGAGCCGCGCTGGGATTGGCCGAGCTGGGGGAAGCTGCAGGGAAGCCCGAGACACCAGCGCCGGATCGAGTGGGGCCCCCCCGGGGAACGGGAGGGCCCGCCTGGCACCTGGTGAGCAGAACCGAGAATCACCGGAGGCCGCCCGCAGCTGAGGAGAGGAGCCGCCGCTGAGGAAAGGAGCCGCCGCTGAGGAGAGACGCGCAGCACCAGCAAAAGTCCCGGTGAGTGCTGCTCCAGTTCTCGAGGCTCCCCCCAACCCAAGGCATTCCTTAGAGCCTAAGAGAGGCTCCAGCAACGGGCGCATTGGTCCTTAGGAACCCCGAGGCTCCAGGTGGCATTTCCTTAATTTTCGAGCCTAAGAGAGGCTCGTGTGGGCATTACTTGGTTCTCTGAGTCCCCAGGAGGGGGACTCCAGCTACGCCCCCATTTCGTGTTCGGAGCCCTGAAAGAGGCTCCAGGCATTGTGTGCAGAGCCCAGTGGGGCTCAGGGGGGCATTTGTTCTACAGAGCCTGCGAGGCTCCCCAGCACCCAAGGGCATTGTCGGTTCTAGAGCCCTGAGAGAGGCTCAAAGGTGCCACACAGTGTGTTTAGATCCCCAGAAAGGCTCAGGAACATTGCGTACTTTAGAGCCCAGCGAGGCTCTTTGGGGGACAGTAGATTTGGTCAGAGCCTGCGAGGCTCCAGCGTTGACCCTCATTATCTACACCAGTTGCCCAGCACTTTGTGGGCAAGTGCCACGTTTAGGCCCTGACATTTGGACACAGGGACTGCCACAGGTGGTGGCTAATGTGGATTTTGCGCTATTGTGGTTGCTGTTCTTGCACCTCTGAATGTGTTGGTAATACGTCATGTGCTTTGCTTTTACACCTCTGAATGTATTGTTGATGCATCATGTGTTTTCCTTCCTTTACACCTCTGAATGGGTAGTTTATTCATCATGTGTGTTGTTGCTTTTACACCTGAATGTATTGTGATGCATCATGTGTTTCCTTCCTTAGACCCCTACAGGTATAGCGATACTTAGGTGGTTTCCTTCTTGCTAGTACAGATGGTGCTAGCAGAGCCCAGGTTCCCTAGTGTAATCTCCTGAGGTAGTGAGGATTGCATAGGTGGTGCTCACCTGATACCAGTAGTGACTGGTTGTGTGCTCTATTTTTTATATTATGTGCTACAGTGATTTTATATTCTAAAGTGCTATTTCTGAAAGTGTTACTTCTGATCCCTGACAGTGGTCCAGGTGGCCCTGTCTTGTAAATATCCCCTGTAAATTCTGCCCGTGCCCCTAGCACATTGTAAAGTGTGTGTTTTATCTAATGTGTTTTGGTGTAATACAAAGGCTATTTTTATATAACCTTGTGTGGAGTTTCCTTTGTGGTGGGCCTTGGGTGTTGTTGCTGGGGTGCGTGCGCAAATACTTAACTCATATCGCCTCCAAGTTTAGCCTAGACTGCTCGCGCCACGTTACCTAGAGGGCGAGTGGGGGTTGCCTTGGTGGGTGACTCCCTTGCCCTGACTTAGGAGTGGTGGTCTCTGACTGACTTTGGCGAAACTGTTATGGAACAGGGGTTGACCCAATGAAGTCAAAGGACCTGGGTATTCAGCAGTACAGACAACAAATGGTCCTCGACATAATTTTGCCAATAGGAATAATCATAGAACTCAATCAAGTAAATTGACTCCACATTCAGAATAAATCTGTAGTCTAAGTGGTATAGAGGATAATAGCCCACACACTCAAAGGAATGTTATTACAATAGGTGCCAAATAACCAATGGAACCAAAGAAAGTCCAATTGGGACGGTTAATTTAATATACCATACAGTAATGATTGAAAATCAATATATCTATGTACATGTATTTACACAAATCATAAAGCAAAATACACTTTTTGTTAAAAAAGAGAACGTGCACAGAGAAAGATAAAGTAAGTGCTCAAGTGAATGATCAAGAAGATCAGAAGAAAGTGTGGTTGATTTATGTACAAAAGAAAGATGAGCCTGTCCTAGGGACTGCTTGTAAAAAATACTTCTTTTTTACTCGCTAATTGCTATGTACAATTCCTTAGTCCTTCAATTGCACCATTGGCAATGAAGAGAGGGGGGGTAGGGAGTGGACAAGGGACAGGGATTATTAGGTACAGGCTCCCAAGGGGGATTGTCGTCGACGTTTCGACCCAAAAGATGTAGTGGGTAGTTCAGGTCCTCAATGGCGGGTCTTCATCAGGACGGAGTAATAGGGAAGAATTTCTTTCAGAGTGCACGTCAATTAAAAACATTCATTGGGCACCCTTCCGTAGTGCCTTGTCAAGACAAAGTGCGTCGATTAGTCCGCACCCACAATGTGGGAGTATCCCAAGTTATAAGCGTTAATTCACAGCTGTTATTCAAAAATGTCTCTAGAGCCAGTCTGACTCCGTTTGAAAGTGCATTCATTAGCCGGTATCGTTGTGTCTCAATTAATACAGACACCCGGTGCCCGTGTCTTCCGTAAGGGCGAGGGGTATTGTGTCTCTCCTCTCTCAGTATCTCCGCTAGGTTGCGTTCAGCTTACCGCACGGGTTCGCGTTATGGAAAGACTTTGGCGAAAGCCCTGGCCAGCCAGGGATCCCATTTCTAACAGGGCTTTAAAAGGGACCCGCGGGGCCAAAAAAAAAGTAAATTATTTTTCGATTTTTTGCAGGGGGAGCGCCCGGTACGCGCACCGGGAAGCGGACCGGTGAGCGTACTATGGGGAAAAAAGAATGATAGACTTTTCAAATATTTGTATGTTTATTAATTGTTCTTTTTGTTGTTTTTTTTTTTTTAATTTAAGTACCAACATGTAGGTACCAATGCAGAGTCTAAAATTTAATATACACTGTCTCCTTTGTAGATATCTTGCATGTTGTTACAGAAGTTATTGTGGTATATGGAATTCATACCATAGTCTGTCAGGAAAGCAGAAACAATATGGAGGCAGGAGATGATAAAGAGATGTTAAATACACATTGGAGATAATATAGTGGGAGAAAGGAAGTAACTATGAATTTGAATTTAAAATATTTATTGAGCGCAGCATTCACCAGCGGTTTCTTGGCGCTATGGAGGGCAGGGTACTAATGGGAGAGAGTGACCACCACACCTAAGAACTGGTGGGCCTAAGGAGAAGTGAGAGCATATCACAAGGGAAAGGCCTGTTTAAAAAGAAAGGTTTTGAGGTCTTTCCGAAAGGGAATGTAGTGTGTTGCCAGTCTTAGGTGGTCCGGTAGAGAGTTCCAAAAGGTGGGTGCCAGAGTAGAAAAGTTTGACCCACCCCACTTCTTGCGCTTAAAGCGGGGGACCACCAACAAGGACTGGGAGGAAGAGCGAAGCTCTCAAGTGGGGATATACTCCCTGATCATGGAAGAAATAAAGGCGGGAGCAGAGCCCCGCCGTGAATGAAAAACCATACAACCCGACTTAAACAAGGCCCTCTCTTTAACAGGCAACCAATGAAGTGCCTTCAGAAGAGGAGTGCAATGATGCGAGCGAGAAAGGCCATGAAAAAGTCGGGCTGCCTGGTTTTGAACCAACTGTAGTTTCCGTAGGCTATACGCTGGAATGCCATTTTACAGGGCATTTGCGTAGTCCAGCCGGGAGACAACAAGAGCGGACATAATCAGCTTGAGTGCCAGAGGAGAGAAAAAGCGAGAAACAGTGCGAATAGTGCGGAGAGTGAGAAAGCAAGAGGAGACAACATGGCTAACTTGTGAGTGAAGAGTGAGTTGATTATTGAGTTTGACACCTAATGTCTTGACTGAGGCAGAAGGAGAAGGAGGGGGCCCGAAAGAAGAAGGCCAAAATAAAGAATTCCAGGGACTGGAGCAACCACCCGTAAGAACCAGCTCGGTCTTATCCGGGTTCAACTTTAGGTGGTTGTGGTTCATCCAGTCCCTGATGAAAACCATAACTGACTGAAAATTAGAGATAGAATGAGGAGAGGAAGAGAGATTAAAGATAAGCTGGAGGTCATCCGCATAGTTAAAAACGGTGACCTCCAGCTGCTGAAGAGCAAAAATCAAAGGACAGATGTAGAGATTAAACAAGAGAGGAGAAAGAGAAGAACTCTGAGGAACACCACAGGTGACAGGTAATGAAGCAGCCGAAAAGTCTCCCAGCCGGACCACCTGGGTGCGGTCCTTTAAAAAGGAGGAGAGCAGACCAAGGCCGAGCCCGCGATTCCTGCCGCTCCGACACGGGACAACAAGATGGAATGGTCCACCGTGTCGAAAGCGGCGGAGAGATCGAGGAGCACCAGGGCCTGATGATGGTTTTGGTCTGCTCCCTCCCTAAGGTTGTTAAGGACCGACACCACAACGGACTCCGTGGAGTGTCTTGGCCGAAATCCTGCTTGTCGGGTCGCTAAGCCCCCATTCTCCTCAATGAAGGAGCTGAAAACCGTTGTTACATGCCGCTCCAGCACCTTGCCCAAATAGGGAAGCAGCGAAATTGGACGGTAATTGGCTGGAGCGGAAGGATCGGCCCCCGCTTTCTTGAGGATAGGCACTATAGTAGCGGACTTTAGGGAAGGAGTCACCACCCCTTGTGTAAAAGAATTATTAAGAAAAGTAAGGGGGGGCAAAGGACAGGCAGTGTAAATGTGTTTGAGGATGCGGGCTGGACAAACATCCATCGGAGAACCCGACTTAACTTTTGGGAGAATGGCCAGAAACGCATCCTCAGTGAGCGGTGGAATAGAAGTGAGGGAGGACCGGGCAATAGGGGGGGAGGGATCAACAAAAGCCGGGGAAGGAAGAGGAATATTTAGTTTAATATTGGTTATTTTGTCCAAAAAATAAGAATTAAGGGAATCACATAGATGCTGAGTGGGCAGGGGTTTGAGGGATGCCCTGTCCGAATAGGCCAGATCATGGACTATGGAGAAAATCTCTCTGGGTTTATTTTCTGCCACCAGAATTTTGGCGGAAAAATAAGCAGTCTTTACGTCGAGTATAGCTCTCTGATACTCTCCCAGGAGGATGGTATATCTAACTCTCAGTGTAGGACAGTAGTCCCTTCTCCACAGCCTCTCCGCTCGCCTAAGAGCAAGCTTCTTCTCCTTTAACTCCTCGTTAAACCAACGATTGGATTCGTTGGGACGTCTGGTTGATATCCGACGTAAGGGAGCTACCAAGTCGCATCCCCTGGCGAGCCAGGTGTTAAGGGTGGCGGCTTGGGATGAGGAGGAAAGACCTGCCAACTTAGGCGAGGAGTCCAGCAGGGAGGATGACAAGGACTGGAGGTCGACACGACCCCAGTTACATGCCCAGGTGTTTTTGGCTAATGGAACTTTCACCACTGACCTGTAATAAAGGGAAAAGGCAACTAAGAAGTGATCCGACCACGGACATGGGGAAACAGAGATAGATGAAAAAGAGCAATTGAGGGACCAGACCTGGTCCAACACATGACCATGTTTATGTGTAGGAACCTGGACATGGGAAACCAAGTTCAAGGCCAAAAGAAGTTCAGAGAGCTGTTTAGAAGAGGTACATTCATGGGCGTCAGTAGGCCAATAATTAAAGTCCCCAAGTACAAGGACCGAGGAATAATAATGCCACGAGGTCATTAGCAGAATAGATGAATCGGCGGGCATAAGGACGCGCCCCTAGCCCCGTCTGGCCGCGGACGGGCGCAGACGGGCTTGCCTTAGGCGCGCCCGCTGCGCTCGTCCGCTGCGCTTCCGGAAGCACATTGCCAATTGAAGGCTTTCCCACGCGAGCACTGGACCGCTAACTCCGGTCAGGCCCGTGGGACACCCCTCCCCAAGATGGCGGCTCGCCCTCTCCTCTCGGCCCCGAGAGACCAGCTGGGATTCACGAGGGAGGGCAATGGAGGAGCGGGGGTGTTAGTGGGACCCTGCACAACAAAAAGCAGGTTAGTGCAGTTTAAAATAGCAATTTCGGCAAATTCGCCGATTTTCAAAAAAATACAGTGAAGTAAAATCACACACTCCCAACACGTAACAGCTCTCCAACACAATGACCGGGACCCTCCAAACCGACCCCAGGCGCTGCCACCAGCCTGAGAGTCAGCTCGGAGCCCCTGGTCAGTTGGTCCAATTGAAGGCTTTCCCACGCGAGCACTGGACCGCTAACTCCGGCCAGGCTCGTGGGACACCCCTCCCCAAGATGGCGGCTCGCCCTCTCCTCTCGGCCCCGAGGGACCGGCTGGGATTCACGAGGGAGGGCAATGGAGGAGCGGGGATGTTAGTGGGACCCTGCACAACAAAAAGCAGGTTAGTGCAGTTTAAAATAGCAATTTCGGCAAATTCGCCGTTTTTCAAAAAAATACAGTGAAGTAAAATCACACACTCCCAACACGTAACAGCTCTCCAACACAATGACCGGGACCCTCCAAACCGACCCCAGGCGCTGCCACCAGCCTGAGAGTCAGCTATGAGCAAACTTACTATGTAATACAAAAAAGTTGCACAGTATATTTTAAGTCTGACTTTACATTATAATCAATTTGGTACTAGTTTTAAGAAATACATATAAAAATGAATAATGTCTCAAACAATTTTTGAATTATTAAATATAAATTTATTTTTCAGATTCCTTTTCAAAATTTAACAGAACTTCTAATATTTGATTGTCGGAAATGTCCTCATTTTGAATCAGGAAATCTACTGATTGTACACATTGAAGTAGTTCATAGTCCTGTGATTCATCCATGAATTCTGTCATTGGGTTCAATAACTTTTTCATTGTTGATCTCCAGAACAATTTCGATGGAAATTTTTTGCTCTCCTTCCATTTTTGTGCTGTAATTTGCATTTAAAAAATATATCAGTAGAGATAGGGCACTGTTAGGTTTAAGTTCAGGCAGGTACTTTGTTTTTTTTAACAGTGATTTTATCTTTGGGCAGTGTATGGTATCAGACTGGAAGTAGAAATATAAAAAAGTGTATGTGATAAAGCCTAAGTAAATTCATAATTATACAAGACAAGCCTAACTCCATCCATAACTATAACAGAGAAGTCTATCTCATTCTATAACTATTACAGAGGGATAGTATATAACTATCAGAAAATGTTTTCCAAATTAACTTAAAGTGAACAACATACTTCAGTTTTTAAAATAACATCTTACCTTTCAAAAAGAAGTTTAAGTTGTCAGTGAAAATGCTCTTGAAATGTACTTCAGGAAGTAGTAGTCAAAATGGCTGTGTTTCTCTCTCTTTCTTTATATATATTCAGGTACATAACCAATCAAATGTCATGAAATAATAGTAGAAAATGAAAGTAACATTTTAATTGGTTGTCAATTCTAACACTTCATATGTGTTTTTGTCATGTAATTTACCTCAGGATATTTAGTCAGGCCTACAGCATAAATGTCTCAATGGAATTCCATCAAATTTGGGTAAATGGTAGGGACTGCTATGTAGTTAGTTAGTTAAGTTAGTTAATGTCATTTATTAAGCGCATGGTTGCACAGAGAACAGTGCGTCCCCGTAGTAGGGCCTATTCTATATTTGATGAAAGTGTCTCCAGTGGTTTTTCTGTAAATTACTTTCCCACCTTTTTTTAGGGAGCGCTTACCGGTGCGCGCCCCGGTATGCGCTCCGGCAGCGTTACGGGAGTCCTCCATTTTGTGTTTCGGTAGAATCGAGACACAAGATGGAGGACAAACAACGTTGGGAATTGGTAGAAGGGGGCACGGTAGTCACTTCCTGACCCTCTAGGTTTTCTGAGGGGGGCTTAGGACGCTCATATAGGCCCAAAAAAAATAATTTAAAAAAAATTCACGGGGGAGCGCCCGGTACGCGCACCGGTAAGCGTACCGGGGAGCGTACTTTGGTGATAAATAGTGAAAAAAGTTAGAAAAAGATAAACGTTTTGAATGATCAGAGGTAGGGTAGCTCTGAAAAGAGCTTTTGGGTTCTGTGTCTGATTTAGGTACCTACAAGTAGGTTCCAATGCACAGTCTTAAATTCAGGAGGAATATTCTATTCCCCTCATCTGAGAAGTGCACACCATCTCCTCTGCAGATGTCTTGCATGTTGTAACGCAAGTTGTTGTTGTATATTGTACCCATTCCAAAGTCTCTCATGTAAGCAGAAACAGATTTATTCACATGTTTCTGTGCTTTCTCAAATTGTGGACAAAATTGGTTGGACCAGTTCCATTTCTGTCTTTGGCATATATTGGAATATACCAAGGCAGTTTGTGGAAAAAGTGTCATCAATTGATCAAAGGTGTCCTTTAAAAGCATTTCCAGACCAACCCCAGTCATAGTGCCCAAATCATTTCCACCACAGTGCACTATTAAGAGGTCAGGGTTTGGCAGATGCAAAAAGGTTTTCACCAATGGTATCAATTGATGACATCTCAATCCTCTCTGGCCAATCCACTTGATTTCCACATTTGATAAATCAAGGTTGTGATAATTTCTGCTTGCTGCATACCTTTGAGCCCAGTGGATGTAGCTATGTCCAATAATCCACACAGAATACATGATGAGAGAAGGTTCAGGTGCAGTCAGATGAAGTGTGGGAATGAAATGGCAGTTGGAACAGTAGGAGTTTACAAAAAAATAATTGTGGAGTTTCCCTGCTGTTGAATCACAAGCAATGATTGGTGGATTCAGTTAGTTGAAAACAGAAAGTTAGGGTGTATGGTTGTGTTGTGTGTAAGAAGCAATTTGAATGGTTAAGAAAAAGTCACTAAAAGCAAAATTGCCCTGGATAAGCTGGTGTATTGAGAGGTCAAACATCCTTGCTGACTTAATTTGCAACATTGTAGAATAAACTTTTGAACCTGAAAGTTCAGTTAGGAGGGAGTTGCTATGGTAACAGATAGAAAGGTCTGAGAGGGGGAAGGGTGTTGGTTTGAAAATAGTGAGGGAAGACTTTTGATTGGTTGAAATAAGGCATATGTGTGTAAAGTTAGAGATTTTCTATGCCAGTCTTGGTTTCAGTGTATTGAGTGCACACCTTTTGCTCTGCTAAAGAAAAATTGGTGTGTGTGTCTGACACTGTTTTCAATCTCCCAAAGCATTTGTAAAGGTAAGTAATGATTTATTTAATTTAGATAGAGACTTGTTTGCTCTATGGAGAATATTTGGGAGCAGATAGTGAAGTTTCAGTAGTGAAATTGATTCCTTGTACATAGGACCTGTGCTGTGTTTGTAAAAAGTTATTTAAAAAACGATTTTGGGGTAAAAGAATGGCTTTTATGTTTTTGAGAAGTAATTAATAGTGTTTGCCTCATTAAATAAATATATTTGAACCATTTAGAATAATGTCACTTGCATTACCTCAGATTTGGAAGCAGATTGAGATTCTTTTTTATTGGTTTGTGGCATGTTTTTTGGAAATGCTTGCTATGAACATTTGCAAGATAGGGGATTTGTATTTTGTTAAACAGTGAGGTTTCAGTAGTGAAATTGAATGCTTGTACATAGGTCCTGTGTTGTGTTTCTAAAATGGTATTCAAAAAACGATTTTGGGGGCAAATCAATGGTATTTTCATTTGGCCCTTATTTATGATTGCCTTGTGCTGCTGGTACATCACTTTAAACATGGGAAAAAAGTGACTCTCTGGTGGCGCAAGACCTTCATAAATAAGGCCCTGAGTTTTTTCGTTGTTGGTTTGTGTCTTGCTTTTTCATAATGCTTGATATCAACATTTGCAAGATAGGGGATTTGTATTTTGTTAAACAGTGAGGTTTCAGTAGTGAAATTGAATGCTTGTACATAGGTCCTGTGTTGTGTTTCTAAAATGTTATTCAAAAAACGATTTTGGGGGCAAATCAATGGTATTTTCATTTGGCCCTTATTTATGATTGCCTTGTGCTGCTGGTACATCACTTTAAACATGGGAAAAAAGTGACTCTCTGGTGGCACCAGGCCTTCATAAATAAGGCCCTGAGTTTTTGTTGTTGTTGGTTTGTGTCTTGCTTTTTGATAATGCTTGATATCAACATTTGCAAGATAGAGGATTTGTATTTTGTGAAATAGTGAGGGTTCAGTAGTGAAATTGAGTGCTTGTACATAGGATATTTGCTGTGTTTCTAAAATGTTATTCAAAAAACGATTTTGGGTGCAAATCAATGGTATTTTCATTTGGCCCTTATGTATGATTGCCTTGTGCAGCCGGTGCATCACTTTGTATTTTGTTAAACAGTGAGGTTTCAGTAGTGAAACTGAATGCTTGTACATAGGTCCTGTGTTGTGTTTCTAAAATGTTATTCAAAAAACGATTTTGGGGACAAATCAATGGTATTTTCATTTGGCCCTTATTTATGATTGCCTTGTGCTGCTGGTACATCACTTTAAACATGGGAAAAAAGTGACTCTCTGGTGTCACAAGGCCTTCATAAATAAGGCCCTGAGTTTTTTTGTTGTTGGTTTGTGTCTTGCTTTTTGATAATGCTTGATATCAACATTTGGAAGATAAAGGATTTGTATTTTGTGAAATAGTGAGGGTTCAGTAGTGAAATTGAGTGCTTGTACATAGGATCTTTGCTGTGTTTCTAAAATGTTATTCAAAAAACGATTTAGGGTGCAAATCAATGGTATTTTCATTTGGCCCTTATTTATGATTGCCTTGTGCAGCCGGTGCATCATTTTGTATTTTGTTAAACAGTGAGGTTTCAGTAGTGAAATTGAATGCTTGTACAAAGGTCCTGTGTTGTGTTTCTAAAATGTTATTCAAAAAACGATTTTGGGGGCAAATCAATGGTTGTTTCATTTGGCCCTTATTTATGATTGCCTTGTGCTGCTGGTACATCACTTTAAAGATGGGAAAAAAGTGACTCTCTGGTGGCCCAAGGCCTTCATAAATATGGCCCTGAGTTTTTTTGTTATTGGTTTGTGTCTTGCTTTTTGAGAATGCTTGATATCAACATTTGCAAGATAGGGGATTTGTATTTTGTTAAACAGTGAGGTTTCAGTAGTGAAATTGAATGCTTGTACATAGGTCCTGTGTTGTGTTTCTAAAATGTTATTCAAAAAACGATTTTGGGGGCAAATCAATGGCATTTTCATTTGGCCCTTATTTATGATTGCCTTGTGCTGCTGGTACACAGTGGCGGGGCGTCCATTGGGGGCGATGGGGTGTTGCCCCCCCGCCCGCACCCGCAGCTCCCTCCGCATACTGCTTTGAACTGAAGTAAACTCTCAGTTTACTTCACGCCGAGGGACAATGCCTGTCAGTCAGCATGATGCAGGAGCGCCCACCACCCCCTTCAGAGTCTGAAGGGGGTGGGCGGTCCTGTGTCATGTTGACTGACAGGCATAAGGCATTGTCTGGGGCAGGCAGCAGCACACAGGTGCGCATGAGTCACGAGCCGACTGGACTACGGAAACACCCTCTACGCCGGCACTACCGCTAAACTCCAGAAAAAACTCCAACGAATCCAAAATGCCTCAGCCAGGCTCATTTTAGACATCCCGCGTAAAGAACATATCTCTGGTCACCTGAAAAACCTCCACTGGCTACCCATCAATAAGAGGATCACCTTCCGTCTCCTAACCCACGCACACAAAGCACTCTACGAAATCAGACCAGAATGCCTCAACACACGATTGTCCTTCTACTCCCCCTCCCGCCAGCTACGATCATCCAACCAAGCCCTTGCCACTGTACCCCGCATCAACAAATCCACAATGGGAGGTAGATCCTTCTCCTACCTGGCAGCTAAAACCTGGAACTCCCTTCCCACTCACCTTCGCCTTACTCAGAATCACCTAGCATTCAGAAAGCAACTTAAAACGTGGATATTCGACAAGTAATTCCCCTCCCCTCCTCAAGCGCCTTGAGACCCTCTGGGTATGTAGAGCGCTATATAAATTATTTGACTTTGACTTTGACTTTGACTTTGACTTTATGAGTGGGGACGGAGGCACGTTTTTCAGCCTTGCCCACGCATGCGCACTTGTGCCTACTCGCATGCCCATTAGAAGAGCGAAACCTCGCTTTCCTAAAGGGCAGGCGGGCAGAAAGCAACCATGCCCTGTGTCAATCCTGGCGCTGCTCCAGCGCCAGGATTGGCTGAGGACGGAGGGCGGGGTTTCTGCTCCAACAGTTGTAGGCGCCAAGGTCCCAGAACAGAAGATGCAGCGCTGACCGGCATTCAGGTAAGTTTTCTTTCTTTAATTTATTTTGCGGCCGCCAATACTTTTAATTACGATGCTTCTCAAAGGTATGCTGTTGCTGTTAATAGTATTTTAATTTTTTCTCACACTTTGGAGTTTTGTTAAGCCCGGTGTGATTAATTTGTCAGCAAGATTCTGGATTTAAAAAAAGAGAGATTGTCTATTTCCGATTCCTCTCTTCCAGTTGGCGCTTTGTGTGATCTTCGGCAAGTAGTGACAGTCTTTCCATAAGTAATGATGCATGGGAACAGGTCAGTTTTTCAAGGATCCTATAGAGGCATATTGTGTTGCCCGCCGGCAGCTAATTGCACACAGAGGCGCGGCGCGGACCCGTTTAGTAGTTGTTTACTTGTTGTTTAATTTTAATCTTCCCTGCGGCCCACCCCCACCCCCGGGCCCCGAGTATTGGGAGCAGGATCCGTAACTGCATTATGAAGGTCGATTTCACACTTGTAGGCCCAGCGGAGGCGGCAGAAGTGACCCTCTTGTAGGTGTTCAGGGTAACACCAGTGGAGGTGACGTTGTGAAGGGTCACCCGCTTATCTCCCGAACGCCACAGCAGAGGGTGGTCTAGCACGAGTGTGGTTCCCATCACTGGCTGAAGAGACAGAATCACACTCACGCTCCAGTCCCATGCCTGGATAGATGCCACGCCCAGGCTAATAACACAAATAAAATATGATATAATGAAAGTAATGTTGATCGAATCCGCTCTTTTTATTGCATCCTGAGTGAGCTGCCTTGGTCTTATATTTTTTGCTGCGCGTTTGCCTTTGACTCAGTGGCGTCGCCGTCTTTTCAAGAATGCAGGAAGATTTGTAAAGATTATGGTATTATTCACAGAAGAACAGCTTTGCCCGGGGGCACCTTTAATTGTAAAATGCTATACCGGCTGTATATTTTTGTTTTGTCGAATGAAACAGCCCTGAGCTACCAAGATGTTTCAAATATTTAAAGTGGTTGATCGTTCCGACATCGGTTATTTAGGTGGTTGTGTTTGCCTGCACATTAATGTTGTTTTCCAATCATTTCAATTCACTTTCGAGATAGTGAGATCCTGAGACGAATAATGGAAAGGTTACTATAAATGCCATACTCAGGCTTTTCTGTTTGCCGCAGTTGCACATTTGTATTGCTTTTCCTGGGGGAAAAGTGGAGTTTTATTTTGTGTGTTTGTTTTTTGTTGATTTTGAATTTTTCAAAAGGAATTCAATCTTACACTTGTTTTCTCCTCTAACTCCGTAGATCCGTATGAAGGTGTGGAGTTAGAGAGAGAGTGAGAAAGACATTGGGAGACAAAATAAGACAGAAGGACACAGCCAGAATGATAGAGAAAAATTAGAGGCATGCAGAAACAGTGTGAGAGAGTGTTGGGGAGTAATGTAAAAGTGAGTGTGGCCGGAGAGGCCCCGGCCATTAGGGGAATGCTAGGCAGAGAGAAGTGAAAATGCATCAAACTTTAAATGGATGCACTTGATCTGATATTTCTTCTCGCACCAGCGAGAAAGCAAAGTAAAAAAATGTCTTTCTGTGCTCAAATGCAGTGTCACAAGGTAAGCAAGTGCAGTCGGGGATGCTAACAAGCGTAGGTGGTCCTATCATTCTAAGTTACTTACAGTAGTGGAAATTCCTCACTAAGTCTTGGGGGTTCCTCTAAAGTTTATACCAAACAGCCTGCCCACCTGTGGCTCTGTACTGTGCTTGTCTTTTTGAAGGATCTTTATTAAAGTAATAACTACACTTTCACCATCCATTGCTGTATTAACCTTCCTGCTTTCTCAAATGTGCTTGAAAATGCACCATTTGTCCACTCTTTTTTCAAAATTTCCCCTCCCCATAGGTTGCTCCAGCTCGCTCGCTTGCTGTGGTGCAGTATGAAAATAATTTTACGCCTCACCACTTTCAAATGTCACCAGCCGCCACTGCTGGTACATCACTTTAAACATGGGAAAAAAGTGACTCTCTGGTGGCACAAGGCCTTCATAAATAAGGCCCTGAGTTTTTTTGTTGTTGGTTTGTGTCTTGCTTTTTGATAATGCTTGATATCAACATTTGCAAGATAGAGGATTTGTATTTTGTGAAATAGTGAGGGTTCAGTAGTGAAATTGAGTGCTTGTACATAGGATCTTTGCTGTGTTTCTAAAATGTTATTCAAAAAACGATTTATTGTGCAAATCAATGGTATTTTCATTTGGCCCTTATTTATGATTGCCTTGTGCAGCCGGTGCATCACTTTGTATTTTGTTAAACAGTGAGGTTTCAGTAGTAAAATTGAATGCTTGTACATAGGTCCTGTGTTGTGTTTCTAAAATGTTATTCAAAAAACGATTTTGGGGGGCAAATTAATGGTATTTTCATTTGGCCCTTATTTATGATTGCCTTGTGCTGCTGGTACATCACTTTAAAGATGGGAAAAAAGTGACTCTCTGGTGGCGCAAGGCCTTCATAAATATGGCCCTGAGTTTTTTGTTGTTCGTTTGTGTCTTGCTTTTTGATAATGCTTGATATCAACATTTGCAAGATAGGGGATTTGTATTTTGTTAAACAGTGAGGTTTCAGTAGTGAAATTGAATGCTTGTACAATGGTCCTGTGTTGTGTTTCTAAAATGTTATTAAAAAAACGGATTTGGGGGCAAATCAATGGTATTTTCATTTGGCCCTTATTTATGATTGCCTTCTGCTGCTGGTACATCACTTTAAACATGGGAAAAAAGTGACTCTCTGGTGGCACAAGGCCTTCATAAATAAGGCCCTGAGTTTTTTTGTTGTTGGTTTGTGTCTTGCTTTTTGATAATGCTTGATATCAACATTTGCAAGATAGAGGATTTGTATTTTGGGAAACAGTGAGGTTTGAAAAGTGATATTAAGTGGTTGTACATAGGTTCTGCGCAGTGTTTCTTAAATGTTATTCAAAAAACGATTTTGGGGGCAAATCAATGGTATTTATATTTGGTCCTTATTTATGACTGCCTTGTGGCACCGGTGCGTCTCTTTTAACATAGGACGCACTGGTGGCGGAAGGCCTTCATTAATAAGGCCCTTGGGGCCCGATGTAGGTAGCCCTTTACCGATTGGAATCGGCCGAAAATACCGATTTTCGGCCGTTTCCGATCGGTAAAGGGCTATCGAGATGTAGGGGCACATTTTCGGTAATTTTACCGAATCGTTATCATTACCGAATCGGTAAATTTACCGAAGCGGTAATATTTACCGATTCGATAATGATAACGATTCGGTAAAATTACCGAAAATACAATGTAGGCAGCCAATGTTCCATCAGCACAAGGCTTACAGAATCGGTATTTTACCATGGAATACAAATCCATGGTAAAATACCGATTCCTGTGTACATGCACATCTGTGCATGTACACATGTGCCATGTGACAGACAGACGTGCCCTTAGGGCATGTCTGTGTGCCACATTGCACACATGCCCGTTTTGGGGGTGCTAGAGGGTGTCAAAGTGACACCCCCTCACCCTTGCCTAATTCGGTATTTACCGATTTGGTAAATACCGATTCGGTATTTGACTTTAATCCTATGGGCTTCAAAGGCCCATAGGATTCAATAGCAAATACCGATTCGGTATTTACCAAATCAGTAAATACCGAATTTTTAAGGAATCGGTAACGATTCCAGATGTTGGGACCTACATCCCATTTACCGATTTTGAAATACCGAATCGGTAAAATTCGGTATTTCAAAATCCGTAAATGGGATTTACCTACATCGGGCCCTGAGTTTGTTTGTTGTTGGTTTGTTTTTTGCTTTCTGATAATGCTTGCTATGAATATTTGCAAGATAGAGGATTTATATTTTGGGAAACAGTGAGGTTTCAAAAGTGATATAGAGTGGTTGTACATAGGTTCTGCGCAGTGTTTCTTAAATGTTATTCAAAAAACGATTTTGGGTGCAAATCAATGGTATTTCATTTGGCCTTTATTTATTATTGCCTTGTGCTGCCGGTGCATCACTTTAAACATGGGAAATAAGTGACGCTCTGGTGGCGCAAGGCCTTCATAAATAAAGCCCTGAGTTTATTTGCTGTTGGTTTGTTTTTTGCTTTTTGATAATGCTTGCTATGAACATTTGCAAGATAGAGGATTTGTATTTTGGGAAAGAGTGAGGTTTCAAAAGTGATATTGAGTGGTTGTACATAGGTACTGCGCAGTGTTTCTTAATTGTTATTCAAAAAACGATTTTGGGGGCAAATCAATGGTATTTACATTTGGTCCTTATTTATGACTGCCTTGTGGCACTGGTGCGTCTCTTTTAACATGGGACGCACTGGTGGCGCAAGGCCTTCATAAATAAGGACCTGAGTTTTTTTGTTGTTGGTTTGTGTCTTGCTTTTTGATAATGCTTGATATCAACATTTGCAAGATAGAGGATTTGTATTTTGTGAAATAGTGAGGGTTCAGTAGTGAAATTGAGTGCTTGAAAATAGAATCTTCGCTGTGTTTCTAAAATGTTATTCAAAAAACGATTTTGGGGGCAAATCAATGGTATTTTCATTTGCCCATTATTTATGATTGCCTTGTGCTGCCGGTGCACCACTTTAAACATGGGATATAAGTGACGCTCTGGTGGCGCAAGGCCTTCATAAATAAGGCCCTGAGTTTGTTTGCTGTTGGTTTGTTTTTTGCTTTTTGATAATGCTTGCTATGAACATTTGCAAGATAGAGGATTTGTATTTTGGGAAACAGTGAGGTTTCAGAAGTGACATTGAGTGGTTGTACATAGGTTCTGCGCAGTGTTTCTTAAATGTTATTCAAAAAACGATTTTGGGTGCAAATCAATGGTATTTTCATTTGGCCTTTATTTATTATTGCCTTGTGCTGCCGGTGCATCACTTTAAACATGGGAAATAAGTGACGCTATGGTGGCGCAAGGCCTTCATAAATAAAGCCCTGAGTTTATTTGCTGTTGGTTTGTTTTTTGCTTTTTGATAATGCTTGCTATTAACATTTGCAAGATAGAGGATTTGTATTTTGGGAAAGAGTGAGGTTTCAAAAGTGATATTGAGTGGTTGTACATAGGTACTGCGCAGTGTTTCTTAATTGTTATTCAAAAAACGATTTTGGGGGCAAATCAATGGTATTTACATTTGGTCCTTATTTATGACTGCCTTATGGCACTGGTGCGTCTCTTTTAACATGGGACGCACTGGTGGCGCAAGGCCTTCATAAATAAGGACCTGAGTTGCTGTGGTATAAACTTTAATATGTTGCAAATTAGTGTTTATATTGTTTTCTTTTTGTCATTACTTTGTTGTTTGCTAATAGTGGTCTTTAATGTGTTATTTTTTTCAGAACCACAGATTGAAATCAACATTTTAAAAGCAAGCAAAAATGCTGTCAAGGCAAAGGAGTAGAAAAAATACCATACGTAAAAGAACAAAATCATCAAAGGAATTAAAAGAATCCTGTACAACAAGTACTTCAAAAAACACCAGAAAAGCTCCTGGTAAGACAATTAAGTCTTTTCTGCGCAATTTATGTAGATCAAAAAGTAATGTTAACAGTAATGTGAAGTTCCAGAAGCAGAGAGCAAATCTAAAAAGGAAGGAGAGGCCCTCAAAAAATTTCTCTATTGGAGCAGGAGATAAGAGTATGGATAGCAATAGAAGGTTAAATCAATTTAGGGACATTCGTAGACGAATGTTTCGTAATAGGGTAGTTTTAAATTTGCTAAACAATGAAAAGAAAGGTAAAAAGAGAGCTGCTTTTTACAAGAAAAAGAAAAGTGTAGAGAAGATTGTTGATAAGGCTTTTGAAGTTAAGAAAAAATTATTTATTTTAGTAATCAATAGGATTAGAATACTTAATAAGGCAATTGATGCTTTCAAATCGAACAGTAGATGGAAAAGAATTATTAATCTGACTAATTTTTGTGAAGTATTTTCTGGAGAATGGATGCATAGTTCAAGTTCTGAGCCATTTTTTAATGAGGAGAGTTACTTTCAGGAAAATGATTTGGTGCATGCAGTTGACACCAGTGGTCGAGCATATGAGGTGACAGATGGTTGTGTGATGGAAAAAGAGAAACTTATGTCTAGAGATGCAGAAGAGGTGTTAAGTGATGAAGTATTAGGGAGACGTACTAAGGGTCCAGTGTACACATGGAAGTGCAGTAGTATTTGTAGTGGGCGACAGGATTCAATCGATTTGCTTCGAAATTTCTTACGTATATATAGTAAGAAAAGTCTAAAACAAAAAATGAAGATCTTGCAAGAGTTAGATCCTTGCAGAGTAAGAGAAAACACAGGTTTGCATGGGCATTCACTGGCTTGTCTTTCTAGAAAAGTATGTCAGAGTGTTTTTCATCATTTTAGGATGTTAGCAGTGCATCATAATAAGGTGAGGAAATTAGTGAGAAGGTTGTATTATGCAAAAAGTCCAGCACTTAAGCTTAAACAGTTAAACAGTGCTCTTTTGCATGGATCTGAAGTAGATGTGAAGACTATTTGTGAAGAAATTGAGTTTTGCTATTTTGGGAACAAAGAGGACTGTGTAGAAATGGATATAGTAATGGATGGTAATGTGGAAGACAATGTACAGATTTCAAGTAAAGAAAAGTTTGACGAGGAAATTACCAAGTTTAAGGTGAAATCAAGTGAAAGGCCTAATTTAACTTGTGTGTGTTGTCGACGGACTCATTATAAGATTAAGACTAGGTTAGTTGATTTATATGCAAAATGTGAATTGGAAAATAATAGTGAATGGAAGGATTTTGTAAGTTATTTGTTGGTGGAGAATTCTTTTGATTTGAGTTTTGATCAGCGTATTTGTAATTATTGTTTGAAAAAATTAAATGAAAATAGAATGCCTGCTAGAGCTGCTCATAATAATCTTCAGTTGATAGATATTCCTTCTGAATTGATGGATTTAAATACTTATGAATCAATTTTGATTCAATGTGTCCAACCTTTTCAAGCTATTGTTCCCATAGAGCCTAAGATAGGGAAATTACCTCCTACAGATTTACAAAGAGGATTAAAGGGAAGAGTTGTTTATTTGCCTCTAGATGTCAAGAAAAATATTGATACAATTGGTGTAGAAATGGGGTTCCGACAAAGAGTAAGAAAATCTGGCAAGATTTAGTGGATGTTAGGAAAGTCAAAAAGGCAACGTTGTATTTGGTAAAAAACAATGAGTACTATAAAGATGTAAGTGTTGGAACAGAGGATACAGCTACAGAAGAAGACAGTGATTGTTCAGTTGGCCAAATTGAAAAAGTTGATGTGTCTAGAAGTGAAGAAATATATGAACATTATACTGTTCATCCTTTGCATTCCAAAGAAGTAATGGGGAATGCAATTGACGTGTTTCAAATGAAAGCAGCAAAAGGAAGTCCCATTAGTGTATGGGAAGAAAGTTTGGAAGCTCGTTGTTTTCCACAGTTATTTCCAACAGGTCGTGGTGGACGATATGACGATCAACCAGTTCAAATTCCTGCAGCTGAATACCGGACTTTAAGATTATATGCTGAAGATCCAAGGTTTCGGCAATGCATTCCGTATTTGTTTCATCTACTATATGAAAGTGATTTGTCTGGGCTTTCTTATGCAGTTAATCATATATTGAAAAGTGGAGCTCATCTGCAAAATGTTTTAGCAAGGGACTTTATGGAGAAAGTCAATCTGCAAGACAGTATTTTGGAATCTCAGCTAATCAATCTCATGGCATGTCAGCGTGGAACAAATGAGTATTGGTTCCGTCGTCATGGGGAATTGAAATGTATGCTAAGAAACTTAGGAACTCCTACATGGTTTCTCACTCTTAGCTGTGCTGAGTATGCATGGGACGACTTACTTCAATTTCTACGAGAGGCAAATGGAAACATACAAAATATAGAATTGAAAACACCTAGAGAACTGTGTTCTTTGGATCCAGTGAATGTTTGCAGATATTTTAATCATAGATTTGAAGCTATGATGTCTTTTATTACCAACAAAAAAAATCCTCCCCTTGGAGAGGTTTTGGATTTCTTTTGGAGGAAGGAATATCAAGCGAGAGGTGCTCCTCATATACATATGTTGTTATGGATTAAAGATGCACCCAAATTTGGATTAGATTTATATGAAACAGTGATGAGTTTCATTGAAGAGTATTCAACATGTGCTGTTCCAAAAACTACTGAAGAAAACAGTATAAGGCAACAAGTTTTACGTTTTCAATCTCATCGTTGTGGAAAGTACTGTTGTCGAAAATTTAAAAACAAGGAAAAGAATTACACGAAATATCGTTTTGCGTTTCCACGACCAGTGATTTCTAAGGGAAGAGTAAATAATTTGATGTCATCTCTACGACATACTGTGACGAGGAAATCTCCCATAAATACATATAATTTAAAAAGAAACAAAGAGTCCAAGTACATCAACGACTACAACTCAGTGATTTTGTCCATGTGGAATGCTAACATGGATATTCAGTTCGTTGCTGACAACTCTATTGCTGTGGCTCGATATGTGACATCTTACATCACAAAAAAAGAAAAGACAGAACTGAAGGAAATGTGGGAGGACACTTCACATGGAAAGAGTCTAAGCAAGAAATTATGCAGTTTCAGTCTGAAGATGTTGTTGCATCGAGAAATTGGAGCATATGAATGTTCTGATTGGTTATCATCAGCAAGTCTCTATGCCAAATCAAGAACAATCATTTGGGTGAGTCTAGGTCTTGCTGCAACACGAAACCGAGTTTTGAAATCTGTACAAGAAATTGAATATTTGGCGGAGAAAGAACCAAACAGTACAGATATTTTGAAGACAAATATGTTGGATACATACTATCCAAATAGAAGTACTCACCTTGAGAACACTTGTTTGTATGAAGTTCTGCAAAACTACAGTTATAAGAGGAACATCACAGAAGATATCAATAATGGAAAATATGCTGTCATTGGGTATGAAGGATGTCTAGTGAAGCAGAGAAAAGGCCATTTGATTAATCATCGAAAATCGAGTTGCGAAGCTCCAGACAAAAGAGAATTTTACTATTTAGCTCTTTTGCAACTCTTTAAGCCATGGTGTACAGAAGAGGAACTACTTGGAGATTTTCTCTGTTATAAAGACTCTTTTAATGCAACTAAGGATACCATAGAATGTCCTGTTTTTCTAAATTATCTGCAAATGTTGAACGAAGAAATAGAGCAAGATACTACAATTGCTGAAGAGATTGCTAGAGACAGTTCTCAAGACAGTCAGAGTTCTACTTCATTGAGTCAGGATCCACTAGGAGGACCAATTATTCAAAATGAAGCTGCAACTGCCATGGATGAGGTGGAAAGAGCTATGGAACAAGCTCAAGAGGATGGAGTTAACTTAGAAGATTTGGTAAAGCAACTAAACGTTGAGCAGACAAAGATATATGATGAAGTTACAGAACAGATTGAACATGGATTCAGACATGAGAAAAAAGTGTGCTTATGTACATCATTTAAGCCTGTTCGACTGTACGTAAGTGGAGAAGCGGGAACAGGAAAAAGTTTTCTGATTAAAGCCATTGCAACTTATTTGCAGAAAAGGACTGATTCACTGCTGTCTTGTGTTGTAACTGCTCCAACTGGACTGGCAGCACATAACATTAAAGGGATTACTCTACATCGTTTACTGATGCTGCCAGTTGAGCATGATAATAAATTGCATTACAACAAGTTATCTGGAGATGCGTGTTCTGAAGTTTCCAGAGTCTTGAAGAAAATGAAACTTCTTATCATTGATGAAGTAAGCATGGTCTCAAATCTAATGCTTGCTTTTATGCATTTGAGAAAGCAAGAAATTCTTAGAACAGAGTATGATGTGTTATTTGGAGGAAAACACATTATTGTTTTTGGAGATCTATTGCAGTTGACTCCAGTAAAAGGACAACCAGTGTTTAAAATGCTCACACATGAAGACACTAGGAAGTCCCTTTGAAGCATTGGAAACGTTAATATATGGTTACATTTTAAATATGCTGAACTGCTTCAAAATATGCGACAGGCAAAGGATGAAGATTATAAAAATATTCTACTAGATGTAAGAATTGGAAAAGTAAGTGAGCTTGGGAAAGAAGCTTTACATGCTCGATTAATTTCAAATTTGTATCCAAATGAAAACATTCTTCCAGAGAATATTTTTGAAAAAATGACTGAGAAGAAATCTGGAATATGTTTGATGCCAACTCTGCAAGAATGTTCCATCTTCAACAACAAAATGTTAAAGTTAGAAAATGAAGAGATTGTGAAACTGGAAGCAATAGAGAAAATAGAGCATATGGGTGCAACAATTGTTTTGTCAGAAAATTTGAAAACAAAATTGGATTCATTAGAGAAAAGTATTTCTAAAACAGCTGGTTTTGAAAAGACTCTGAATGTGTGTTTAAATTGTCGTATCATTTTGAGAAGGAATTTAAATGTTGAAAGAGGTCTGGTAAATTGAGCAATGGGTTATGTGGTTGATTTTGTGAATTATAGAAATAGAGATGGAATTGAATTTTTAAAAATAAAATTTGATGGTATTGAGCAAGTCCAACAAATCAGTCGTTGTTCTGCTAGATTTTTACTTGTAAAAGACTTATATGTTCGCCGAAAACAGTTTCCTGTTTGTTTGGCATATGCAGTAACAATTCATAAATCTCAAGGTTTAAGTGTAGATAGTGCTTTGGTGAACATTGGAAGATCTGTGTTTAAAGAGGGCATGTCATATGTGGCATTATCACGAGTCAGAACTTTATCAGGATTGTACTTGATTAAGTGTGATGAGACAAAGATTTGTGCAGATCTAGATTGTGTTAAAGAATACAATAGGTTAAGAAGAGAGTATGCTCCACATTTGCCTCAATATCCTCTGTTTGAAAAACGGGTGGTAGGCCGAAAAAGAAGAAATGGCAATAATTGCAGTGAGGTAGTAGCAAAAAGACAAAAAGTAGATGAAACTGTAATTCAAAACAGAAAGAAAAAAGATTGTGATGAAAATGTTGTTGGATTTCCGTTTGAAAATAGTTCTGGTGTCAACTGCTGTGCTAATGTAGTGGTTAATGTTGTTTTTTTTCTTCAAACTTTACAAGAACAGATTGTTGAAAATCGGGATCAAAGATTGTGTGGTTTATTGAATTCTGTGTTTGAGAAATGTAGCAGTGATAGAGCAAAAATAGAAAGTGTAACAAGAACAGATTGTTGAAAATCGGGATCAAAGATTGTGTGGTTTATTGAATTCTGTGTTTGAGAAATGTAGCAGTGATAGAGCAAAAATAGAAAGTGTAACAGAAATTCGAAATATTTTAGATATGTGTTCTGGTCAAGATAAATTTTCACAGAACATTCAGCAGGATTGTCAGGAATTTTTAATGTATATGTTTGGTGTTTTGGAAGATGAAGGTGTAGATGCAGATCATCTTTTCAGCCTTTCTTATCAACGGCAGCATGACTGCCACAATTGTAGTTCATCAAGTAATACTAGAATAGACACTGAAAGATTTATATATTTGACTTTACCAGACTGTAAATCAGTGTCATTTAAAAATCTAGTTAAAGCAGCAGATCAGAATATGGTGTGTACCCAATGTAAGTGTCCAATGCTATCCACATTATTTATACAAAGTTATGGTCAGTATATCATTTTAGTTTTCCAACGATGTAGACCTGATGGAACTAAAGTGACAACTTGTATCAAAAATGTTGTGGCTTCTCAGTTATCAATTTCAGGAAGAACCTTTACAACTGAAGCTATTATTTATCATGACGGTCCTTCGACAACATCAGGACATTATACATGCTACTTAAAATGTAAAAAAGGTTGGAGTTACTGCAATGATTCTCATTTGACTTATAAACAACGTTTGCCTTATGACTTTAAAAATTCTTACCTAGTGTTTTTAAAACCAAAGTTTTAGTAAAGGTAATTGGTCTTTGAAGACGGGAATAGTTAATAAAAGTTAGTTAGTTAGTTAATCTAATGTTTAAAATTATTTATCTCATATAGGTACTGTAAGTGGATCTCATAGTAAAAAATACTCATATATCTGACACGATTTGGCCGTAAGGAAAGTGTAAGGTATGATGTTCTTAGATCTTTTTTCATAGGAAGTCGATGAAATGGAAGTTATAGAGAACAGAAGACTTTTTTTCCACCAAAAGGACCTTCACTATCTTCTATTTGGCCTCACGGAAAAGTAAGTGAATCAAAGATTAGTGTACATATATGAGTTGTAAGTTTTTATGGTGTTTTTTAAACACAATATTTTAGATTGTGTTTTTTTCTTCCCGCTGGTATATGATGAAGAGTTTGAACTCACTAATTTAGGTGAAATTCAATATATTCTGAGAACAGCAAAAATAAACAATGTAACATATTGTATAAGTTATTCTATAGTTTGCATTGTGTAATTTATTTTGTATTCCCATTGTCTCACACTCATTTTCCTTTTTTCACCCTTATTTAGCTCTCTTTACTCACTTACACTGCCTTTTTTTAACTTTGTTTCATCGCTGTTCCTTTACTCCACTTCATTCCCAACTCCTCAATCCAATTTCAACTGTCTGCATTTCCTCTCTCCCTTCCACCACTTTTCATCTTTCTCACATTCTCTCAGTACCACTGCTTTAGTTCTCTTCTTCCTTCTTTTGCTCCTTTACTCTTTTTCCTTTCTCACTCATTGTACTGCAGTTCACTCAGTCCTCCCCTTTGTCTTTCTGTGTACTTACTCTCTCACTCCTTTTTCCTCCATCATTCTATATTAACCTCATTCCCTTCATCCCTTCACTCTGTGACTCCCCTTCACTCACTCTCAGTCATCTTCTATTCCTCTTTCTTATTAATAGTTCCTCATTTAGACTCCTCTCCTTTTCACTCATTTTCCTTTTACTTTCTTATCTTTCCTGATTTCGTTTTGGTATCTCGCATTCTTTTAGTATCTTACTTATCTTCAGTAATTTGTTCTCTTTCTATTTCTTTTTCCCTCTTTTTTCTCTTTCTACATTACTTTATTTCTGTTTTTGTATCCTTCCCTATTGCTTTATTTCTTAGTAAACTTTTTTAGATTTTTTACCTCTTGACCTGTTTCTTCTATTTTAAAATATATATTTTACTAATTATAACTTGTTTTTTCTTTTGTCTTTCACAGATACAAAGTGTAGTTTAAAGATGCAAGTAAATTTTCATTAATTATATGGTAAGTTTGACTACAAAATGTAATTTATCATCACCCTTTGTTTTAAACTCATTACTTTTCTGTCACCCTACCTCACCCCTGTTTTCTTACTCTGCTTCCCTCACTTATTCTTATCCTCCATATTTACTTCTCTTTCCCTTACTTTCCTACCAAATTCAACTTCTTTCAGTGCCTCCCTCTCTTTCCATTTTTTTCAGCTTCACTTAGTCCCTTTCTGACACTCCTTCATTTACTCTCTCTGTTCTTTCTTTCTGTCACTCCCCATGTCTTACCCTTATTCACTTTTATCCACCCTCTTTCACTCCTCTTTACTTACACTCACTGCATTTTCTTTCCCTCCATCACCATTGTTCCTTTTCTCTGGTTCCGTCTCTACCTTTCATTCCTCATCCTTTACTCTCCTTCCTTTTACTGTCATCACCCATTCACATTCTCCTAGATCATCTGCTTTAGTTTTCTTCCTCTTTCTTCTCTTCTTTTGCTCCCTTATTCATTTTCCTTTTCTCAGTTACTTCCTCTTATACCTTTTCTCTGTTTTACTATCTCTTACACAGTCCCTCTGTGTTTTTCCCTCTAGCTCTCTTTCTCTTTACACCATTCTCTTTTTTTCCCCATTCCTCATGCTCACTCCTTTTTTTTCTCTTTTTTTTTGTTGGTGCGCTGACGGGACGCACACCGGGAGCGCTCCTGAGTGAAATATAAAAAAAAAGAATATACCTTAAAAAAATATATATTATATTAATATACAATATAGGATTCATTTTTAGAAAAACATACCTTTCTAAACTATAGATATTTGCGAAAAAATAACCTTAGAAATTCACTAATAAAACACATAGGTATGAGTCCATATAAAAAGTTAGGAATTAGCAGTTAAAAAACCTATGAAATTCACTGAAAAAACCATAGGTTTCACACCAGTTATAGTTAGGAATTAGCATTTAAAAAACCAATGAAATTCACTGAAAAAACCATAGGTTTCATACCCTTTATAGTTAGGAATTAGCATTTAAAAAACCTATTAAATTCAATGAAAAAACCATAGGTTTCACACCAGTTATAGTTAGGTGGAAATTTTACTGACATAAAACCAATAAAATTCCCACGTTATAGTTAGTTGGACTCACTATAACTTGCGAGTGTAATGCACTGCTGATGACATCACATATTACATCACTCATGACATGGTCAGTGACATCACTCATGACATCACTGATGACACATCCTTGTGCCAGAGTGACTGACCTCCTTTCACTGTAAAGTAACCCTTGAAACACATATTCAAAAATAGAAACTAACATTTACAAAAAAGTGGGGATACCTATACCAGTTACAACAACCAATTCAGTAATTCCACCATCTATATACACATCCACTCATTTACCAATAGTTCTATATAGTCATTCATACATATACTTACTTATCATATGTAGTGAGACACCTTTACATCTGTTAACACACCGACAGTCTTCCAAAACTTGCTCACACACATACTCACACATGCAAATAAACTATTGAACATCCATTTTTTTGCATATACAGCTATACACACACTACCACCTTACTTCTAAGGAAACTTACACATACTTACTCTCTTAAACAATCACTTATAGAAACACATACTTATTAAAAGAAGAACTCTTTCAATCTCTCACTCTCACATATACTCACTTATATACATCAATACTCACATATACTAGATTAAAATATATGTAGTTACTGATAAAGACACTAGTGAGACAGTCATTCACTTACTAACACATACATATACACACCCATTCACCCAGGCACATATGCAGTCTTCAAAACACATACAAACAGTGAGTCAGTCATTGATGCATCTATGTGCTAAGTAACACCCCCACCAAATCAAACAGACAATTATAAAGATACTAAAAATAAAATAATAACCCATATACACACACATGTAGCTACTCACCAACCCATGCAGCCACTTATACACAAAGTGAAACACTGATACAAATATTTAAATATTTAAACAATACTCGCTAATATATGTATTCACTAGATACACTTAATAAGCCAGTTAACCAATCAATTTTTTTAAAAAAACATCCATTAAGACACTTATTTAAACATGTATTTTTCCATCGACCTGTACATATACATATATAAAACATATTTATTTTTCAGACAGACACACATTCACTGGATGGTGTCATCAGTGATGTCATGAGTGATGTCACTGACCATGTCATGAGTGATGTAATATGTGATGTCATCAGCAGTGCATTACACGCGCAAGTTATAGTGAGTCCAACTAACTATAACGTGGGAATTTCATTGGTTTTATGTCAGTAAAATTTCCACCTAACTATAACTGGTGTGAAACCTATGGTTTTCTTAGTGAATTTAATAGGTTTTTTAAATGCTAATTCCTAACTATAACTGGTATGAAACCTATGGTTTTTTCAGTGAATTTCATAGGTTTTTTAAATGCTAATTCCTAACTATAACTGGTGTGAAACCTATGGTTTTTTGAATATATATATATATATATATATATATATATATATATATATATATATATATATATATATATATATATATATTCATTGTAAAAACCATAAGTTTCAGGCATGTTATAGTTAGAAATTAGCATTTAAAAAACCTTATAAATTCACTGAAAAAACCATAGGTTTCGGGGCATTATAGTTAGTTGGACATTTCACTCGTACAAAACCATAGAAATTCCCCTGTTAAAGTTAGTTCAGCTAACTATAACTCATGCGCCCGCAATGCACTGCTGATGACTTCACATATTACATCACTCATGACATGGTCAGTGACATCACTCATGACATCACTGATGACATCTCAAATGACATCACTGATGACATCACTGATGACAT
>NW_028242608.1:0-56893 GCF_964263255.1 Lissotriton vulgaris
GGTTCAGGTGGTTGACCGAGGGTTTCTGGCCACCAGTTGTTACGCCAAGTGTCTGTCTTTTTTCCCACCAGCAGCACTTCCGTTTTTCCGGCGTTAAGCTGGAGGTAGTTCGCAGTCATCCATTCTGTGATGTCAACGAGCGTTTGTTGGAATTTTTGGGCACCGTGGCCACTCTTGTCATTTAATGCCACCACTAGCTGTGTGTCCTCAGCGTAGGAGCTATAATTTTTCTTTTGTGTCTGTAAGTGCAAAATGCTTTACTGACATTGTCATGAAATGTGTCAATCCAATCGTGGGGGAGTGTGGGAAGGAATGTGAAGTTGGGTTTGAAACCTGAGGCGGCACTGCAGTCAGTAGTGAGGTTTGCCCTACATAAAATCTGCGTAGTACTAATAGACCCACCACCATTCTTGGCGGATTCTGCCTGGTAATCACTGCTGATGTCTGTGTTTACAGCACCCTCTTGTTCTAGTTGTAGGATATCAATGAGGTGTCAACATCTCCAATATTGATATTATCTATATGATTGGAACTGAGGGGTTTGGTTTTCCTGGACCCCCCCAACGTTTTAAATTTGTGCCACATTTCTAACTTCAATTTACGAATACATTTAAATAAATCTATTCTGCACTCTGTATAATTAAAAGGCATTGAGGGATAAAAGGAGAACCCCGAACATAATGTCATTTTTTCAATGTCACTCACCTCTCTCCTGGGTAGATTAATGACAGACTTTTTTACCATTTCGGGATCCATTAATGTCTTCTTCTGGAGCGTGTCTTGCTATTTCCCACACCGCCCCTTGCTCTGCCTCTTTTGCCATCTCTGTTGTCATATTTTTCCTCTGTTTCTATGCTTCCCCGTCCTCAGCCGCATCCTCGGCCTCTCTGTCTCCTTGTTTTTGCTGCAGGAGTTTCCGTCCTCGTCCGTCGGCTCCGGCGCAGATGACGATATTCCTCTAAAAAATTCACTGGTCGGGATGTGTGTTCCATGTTGGCGGCCCCTTCAACAGAAATGTCTGATTCAGTTTCACTTGTTGTAGACAAAGAAGCTTGCTGGTTGTATTAATTTCCTCCAGAAATTGTGGATGATGTTTCTTTTGAATTGTACAGATGGTCATATTTACGACTAAACATGAGGATTCTACCACTCTCATAGTAGTTGTAATCACAGTCTAGTTTTCTTTCCTTACGTACCTTAATGTTTTCTTCATACTTTTTATGAGGCGATCCTTCATGACATTGATACGTTTTTCTACTGCATCGACCTCTGTATGTTTTTTAAGATCTTTCATTTTTCCTTGTATCTGTTTCAGAATGAGATCTCTGTCGATCCATGCGTATTTTACTTAAATTTTCAGCATCCTCCTGGAACTGAGAGCGGAGTTTTATGACCATTCTGTAAGCATTGCAGGGTTGGGTGTTTCATAAGTGGGTGTAGTAATTTGTTGAAAGATGTGAGAAAATATAAAAAAGAGCACTATTTTATAAAAAGAACAAGCAAATAGAAATTATTGTTGAAAAGGCTTTTGAATTAAAAAGGAAATTATTCAGTTTAGTTTTAAACAGAATTCCATCACTAGATAAACCAATGAAGGCCAAAAGTAAGAAGAAAAGAGTAATTAACAGAACTAATTTTTGTGATATTTTTTGGGTGAATTGAAACACAGCTCAAGTTCAGAGCCTTTCTTTAATGAAGAGAGTTATTTTCAGACCAATAATTTATTGCATGCAGTTGATACCAGTGGTCGAGCTTATGAGGTTAGAAATGGTTGTCCAATTGAGAAAGAGAAGATGGTTCCCAGAAATGTAGAAGAAGTGATAGCTGATGACGTTCTAGGGAGATGTCCTACAGCCCCAGTGTATACTTGGGATTGCAGTAGTATTTGTAGTATATGACAGGAATCTATTGATATTTTACGCAATTTCTTACAACAATATATTAAAAAAAATATTAAACAATAGATTAAGATGTTGCAAGGACTAGATCCTTGCAGAGTGAGAAAAAATAATAGGTTTGCAAGGTCATTCTCTGGCTTGTCTTTCTACAAAAGTATGTCAATGGGTTTTTCATCATTTCAGGATGTTAGTAGTACATCATTCTCAAATACGGAAGTTAGTCAGAAGATTGTATTATGCAAAAAGTCCAGCACTAATGTTAAATGAGTTGAACAGTGCTCTTTTGCGTGGGTCAGTATCAGATGTGAAGAATGTTTGTGATTGTTGGAAACGGGACCCTGGCCGGCCAAGACTCGCGTCGAGGTCAGTCAGGGATCACCATTCCCAAAGTCAGGGCAAGGGAGTCACACACCAAGGCAACCCCTACTCGCCCTCTAGGTAACGTGGCGCGAGCAGTCAAGGCTAAACTTGGAGGCGATGTAAGTTAAGTATTTGCGCACGCACCCCAGCAACAACAACCAAAGGCCCACCACAAAGGAAACTCCACACAAGGTTATGTAAAAATAGCCTTTGTATTATAATAAATATACATCAGATCAAACACACATCTTGTTACACTGTGCCAACAGGCACGGGCGGAATTTACAAGGGATATTTGTACAGGACAGGGCCACCTGGACCACTGTCAAGGGTATCAGCACTTTTAGAAGCAATTACTGTAGCACAAAATATAAAAGTAGAGCATACAACCAGTAATCACTGGTAACAGGACCTCTCTAGCACCACCTGTACTAGGGAGAAAACAACCACCTACATGTCACACTACCTGTAGGGGTGCAAGGATAAAACACATGATGCATTAACATTCAGAGGTGTATAAACCATAACAATTGCGCCAAACTCACAAGTCACCACCTGTGACTGTCCCGGTGTCCCAATGTCAGGGCCTAAACGTGGCAGTTGCCCACAAAGTGCTGGGCAACTGGAGCAGGGAAAGTTAGGGCAACGTTGGAGCCTCTCTGGGCTCGAAGAACCACCACTGTGGCACTGGTGAGCCTCTCTCAGGCTCTCAAACAAGGAAGGGTGCTGCTGAGCCTCTCAGGGCTCCAGCAACAAGAGGTGCAGCCTCGCTGGGCTGTTGGGTCCCTCTCTCTGGGGACCCAAAGCAATGATGCTTGCCAAGAGCCTCACTGGGCTCTAACTCAACTGGTGCCCCCGGGGCACCTCGCGGCTCCCAAGGAACGCTCCCACTCGTTGGAGCCTCTCTCAGGCTCGGGACGTGGTGCCGGCCATCGAGCCTCGCAAGGCTCGCCAACAGAAAGTGCCCCCAGAGCCTCTCTTAGGCTCTAAACACGTGGGCGCGAGGTCGCGCTGCCGAGGGGGCAGGGGGGGGGCGGACACCGACAATGTGTCCCGGCGCCCCTCCCTCCAGAACGGCCACACTCACCGGCTGGTCTCCGGCGGAGGCGGGTCTCTCCCGCTGGTCCCGGGGCTCTCCTCTCCACTCGGGGAGCCTCGAGGATCCGGCCGGTAGCTTCTCTCTTCCCGGCTCGGCAACGGAGGCGGGACTTCCGGTCGGCCCCTCTTGGGCCGCGCTGGGATTGGCTGGCCGCCTCTCTACTTCCGGGTCGCCGCGGGCAGCGCGGCGGCTCACTTCTCAGGCAGGCAGGCGGGCTCCCATGATCCGAGGAGTGGGCTCCCTCGTAGATCAACACAAAGCGGCCAAAATAAAGCGGCAATGAGCGGGGTGGCACCCGCGCCGCCAAAGCAAATATAAAGCGAGGTAGGCACTCGCTGGGCACCGCAATTTCGGGCTGATGCCGGGTGGGCACCGGCTGGCTCTCAAAGCGCTAGCAGCGCTAGCCTCTAAGAAAAAGGCGCTCCCAAGCGCCACCGGGCCAAATGCAGCGCTCTCAAGCGCTAGACAAGGGATTCCAGCGCTCCCAGCGCTGAAGGACAGAGAGCAGCGCTCTCAGGCTGCAGGCAAGAAGTCCTCAGTGCTCCCCAGCACTGGAGGACAGGACAGGGCTCCAGCAGGGCTGGAGGCAGGCAGGGGGGCAAGGCTGGGCCAGAGCCAGCACACTGGGTCTCCAGGCAGGGAGACTCCCCAAGTGGCGGTCCTCCTGGCCCCAGCAGCAGCAAGAGCCCCCTCTGGCCGGATCCAAAAGTAGAACATTTTCCAAGGGGACACAGCCCCTTTTTATACAGTAAATCCTTTGTTACAATGTGCAGGGTGGGGGGAAAACCAGTCGCAGCTGGTTCTGGAGCACTCTTGATGGCCCAACCACCCATTTCATTCACTGGGGAGGCTAGGGTCGTTAGACACACCACAGGGGGGCGGAGCCAGCATTGTGTGGGGAAAACCCAGCCCATCCAGGACACAGGTACACTCCTCCCACACATCACTCATGCTAATCTCCCACTCACCACCGGGCAAACCCCTCTAGACTTCCTGGAGCCTGGCATGCCAGCCAGCTCCAGCCAATCACGCTCCAGCACCCTCACAGCACATGCACACATATCTCAATGTCCAGAAGTAGCACTTCCCTTCTAGACACATACATGCCGCAGACACCATCTTGCAGCATTCACTCTCACGAGTTTAAGCATACTAAACTCGAGCCTGCACTCCCCACGCATCAGGAACTACCAGGGACACACACATTCCCCAAGCATTCCTATGGGAGGGCAGGCCAGCCATACTACACGCACGCACTTTCACTCTGGGACTCAGGGGAAAGTGCGCAGAGACCCAAAAATCACTGACACAGGGTCACACATAAGGCAAAAAGTCTAGGGGTGAACCTGCCCTAAGGGCCAAGTCCAACACAACCCCCTTCCAGCCAAAACGCAGGGGAGAACAATCACCACCGTGATGGACTTCCCTGCTTGGGGCGATAGAACACGGACGCAGGCCCGCCACTGCTGGGACACCCTCCTGTTCTATGCCACGGTGAACGCCTAGGGTTCCTTCTAAAGCTACTGTAAGGACCAACTGGGCTACCCCACTGGTACTCCTCAGCTGTCCGCGGCCAGGACCAGGCCCTGGGCCACCCAGGTGCCACCGGTCCTTGCCAATTCGCAGAGCGGGGGGTAGTAACCCCTGGCACATAGTGTCCATTCTCCACTCTCCCTGTCTGCAAGACAGGACTAGACTGCCACTGGTTCACCAGCCTTTGGTCTACAACCTCAGGCGGACCAGGAGTCTCAGGGAAGGCTCTCCTCCCCTTACCTCTTCTTCCAGGGTTCCTCCTCCTCCTGCGAGGGGTACCCTTACAACGCCACTCCAACCCAGGGTTTAACCCCTCAGGTTGCACCGGGGTCAGAGATGGGCTTTCCCACCCTCTGCACCCCCTTCCAGAGGTCTGCCCTCTCCCAACTGGAGAAGTTCCTCTGGAAGAACCGGTCAGGACACTGGTTACAGTCGTCCTACCCTTCAGGTCAGGCCGAACCTGAACCTGGCCTCCCACCCTCCGGTCTAAAACCTTGGGTGGAATAATTGCCTGGCACTCCAGGACTTCTGGGGACTCACACGCAATCCCCCTGAGGCTGACACATGACCCATGTGTCGTGTGACTGTCTGTCTGGCGCAGATCTCCCGCCTCCTGTCCACCTGACAGTGCGCAAAGATCCCACAGACCAGAAGTGGCGCTACCCGGGTCCACCCAAGAAGATCTAGCCCAACTGGCTAGTCTCTGGTCCACTGGTGCATCCACTGGGAAACTCATCCCCCAATCACTCCTCGCTTCGGACTTCTGTGCCCTCCCAACTGGAGCGACACTGCCGGGCACTGGAACCCCTGGAGCTCTAGTTACAGACGCTCCAGGTTCCCTAGACACTAGGAGATCCTCCTCAAGTGTACTAACAGGACAGCCTAGGTCCCTAACCTGGTGTTCCCTCAAGAAACCACCCAAGTTCTGAGACAGGGCTTCGGGCCTCTGGGGGCTCTCAGCCACCCACTGACTCCTGCTCCACTGAGCCAGGCAGTCACCCCTTCCACCCTTCTCACTATACTGGGACCTAGCTGGGCTACACTGAGCCTCTTCCACCACGCTGGGCTGGAAGCTCCCTGTACCACTACTGTTGGACTCACTCACCAATGACTGTACAGCACCTCTGGCCCTCTCCCAGCGGTCTGCTTCTACTGCAAGCTCACATGGGTCAGACAATCCACACCCCAACAGGTGTTGCCGCAACCCTGGGGAACAACAACTGAGCAACTGCTCTCTGAGAAACATATCGAACAATATGTCCCAATCACATTTCGTGGGCTCCTGTACCCAATCACACAGGGCTCCACAACAGTCCTCCTCAAAGTCTACCCAAGACTGGTGAGGCAGTTTCCTACTGTCCCTGAATTTCAACCTTTTCTCCTCCTCTGGAGAAACAGGAACCATACTCTGGGAACTGGGAGTGGGACTGTCAACACCAACACTTAAAAAGCTGCCACCACTGGACTCCACCCTCCCTGGGGAATCCAGAAAATTCGGACTGCGGTCAGGGGATAACCTACACTCTAGGGCTATTTTCTCCCTGGCCAAGGCCCTCTCAGCCTCTGCAATCCGCTCATTCACACCCAGCTGCGCCATCTTCCAGGCATGCTCTAACCTGAGCTTCTTCATGGCCAGCTGGTGCTCCCTCTCTTCTCTCCTATCCACCCACTCTTCTGGGGACAGGGAAAGGGATGGGGGGCTACATCTGACACGGGACCCAGCAAGGGACTCCCTATCTAGGGGGTACTCGCTCTCTGCTGGCGCCCATTCACTGTCAAACTCACTCTCCACATCAGACTCTTCAGGGCTCCCCTCAGACCCACCACCCTCATGGTGTGCGGTCCGGGCCCTCTCCCTCTCACTGTGCTCACGCTCCCAGTCACTCTTCTGCCACAGGATCATGTTATCCCTAAGCTTGGACTGGGTGTCTGACTCACTCACTGGGATGTCTCTCTCCTTACATAACCGTACCAACTCATGCACACTGTACTTAGACAGGCCACACAGGTTAAAAGGAGATTCCATCTTGACAGGATGCTCACAGACACGTGCAACACAAGGGACCTAGCAATCTGAAGTAAAAGTACACAATTCCAAAACTTCCACTCTCCTTAAAAAAAGAACTCACTCATGCGTCCAGGGAAACACACCATTCATCCACACACACCCTCCCCTCGGATCGGTAAGGCAGTTTCTACCACCCCTGACTTCTCAACCTGACCACATGTGACACAGGTACCAAACTCTGGAAGCAGGGCGGGGGACAAATGTACTGAACACAATTATCAAATGACACTCTTCAGGAGAAGCAATAATGGAACTTCACCAAAAACACAATAATCCCCAAAATGTGGTTATCTAAAATGCAGAGCTTTGTAGTGGCCAGTTGCCACTGTGGTACAACGCAAACACAAATCCTTATCCCACCGCTTGCCGCCAATGTTGGAAACGGGACCCTGGCCGGCCAAGACTCGCGTCGAGGTCAGTCAGGGATCACCATTCCCAAAGTCAGGGCAAGGGAGTCACACACCAAGGCAACCCCTACTCGCCCTCTAGGTAACGTGGCGCGAGCAGTCAAGGCTAAACTTGGAGGCGATGTAAGTTAAGTATTTGCGCACGCACCCCAGCAACAACAACCAAAGGCCCACCACAAAGGAAACTCCACACAAGGTTATGTAAAAATAGCCTTTGTATTATAATAAATATACATCAGATCAAACACACATCTTGTTACACTGTGCCAACAGGCACGGGCGGAATTTACAAGGGATATTTGTACAGGACAGGGCCACCTGGACCACTGTCAAGGGTATCAGCACTTTTAGAAGCAATTACTGTAGCACAAAATATAAAAGTAGAGCATACAACCAGTAATCACTGGTAACAGGACCTCTCTAGCACCACCTGTACTAGGGAGAAAACAACCACCTACATGTCACACTACCTGTAGGGGTGCAAGGATAAAACACATGATGCATTAACATTCAGAGGTGTATAAACCATAACAATTGCGCCAAACTCACAAGTCACCACCTGTGACTGTCCCGGTGTCCCAATGTCAGGGCCTAAACGTGGCAGTTGCCCACAAAGTGCTGGGCAACTGGAGCAGGGAAAGTTAGGGCAACGTTGGAGCCTCTCTGGGCTCGAAGAACCACCACTGTGGCACTGGTGAGCCTCTCTCAGGCTCTCAAACAAGGAAGGGTGCTGCTGAGCCTCTCAGGGCTCCAGCAACAAGAGGTGCAGCCTCGCTGGGCTGTGGGGTCCCTCTCTCTGGGGACCCAAAGCAATGATGCTTGCCAAGAGCCTCACTGGGCTCTAACTCAACTGGTGCCCTCGGGGCACCTCGCGGCTCCCAAGGAACGCTCCCACTCGTTGGAGCCTCTCTCAGGCTCGGGACGTGGTGCCGGCCATCGAGCCTCGCAAGGCTCGCCAACAGAAAGTGCCCCCAGAGCCTCTCTTAGGCTCTAAACACGTGGGCGCGAGGTCGCGCTGCCGAGGGGGCAGGGGGGGGGGGCGGACACCGACAATGTGTCCCGGCGCCCCTCCCTCCAGAACGGCCACACTCACCGGCTGGTCTCCGGCGGAGGCGGGTCTCTCCCGCTGGTCCCGGGGCTCTCCTCTCCACTCGGGGAGCCTCGAGGATCCGGCCGGTAGCTTCTCTCTTCCCGGCTCGGCAACGGAGGCGGGACTTCCGGTCGGCCCCTCTTGGGCTGCGCTGGGATTGGCTGGCCGCCTCTCTACTTCCGGGTCGCCGCGGGCAGCGCGGCGGCTCGCTTCTCAGGCAGGCAGGCGGGCTCCCATGATCCGAGGAGTGGGCTCCCTCGTAGATCAACACAAAGCGGCCAAAATAAAGCGGCAATGAGCGGGGTGGCACCCGCGCCGCCAAAGCAAATATAAAGCGAGGTAGGCACTCGCTGGGCACCGTAATTTCGGGCTGATGCCGGGTGGGCACCGGCTGGCTCTCAAAGCGCTAGCAGCGCTAGCCTCTAAGAAAAAGGCGCTCCCAAGCGCCACCGGGCCAAATGCAGCGCTCTCAAGCGCTAGACAAGGGATTCCAGGGCTCCCAGCGCTGAAGGACAGAGAGCAGCGCTCTCAGGCTGCAGGCAAGAAGTCCTCAGTGCTCCCCAGCACTGGAGGACAGGACAGGGCTCCAGCAGGGCTGGAGGCAGGCAGGGGGGCAAGGCTGGGCCAGAGCCAGCACACTGGGTCTCCAGGCAGGGAGACTCCCCAAGTGGCGGTCCTCCTGGCCCCAGCAGCAGCAAGAGCCCCCTCTGGCCGGATCCAAAAGTAGAACATTTTCCAAGGGGACACAGCCCCTTTTTATACAGTAAATCCTTTGTTACAATGTGCAGGGTGGGGGGAAAACCAGTCGCAGCTGGTTCTGGAGCACTCTTGATGGCCCAACCACCCATTTCATTCACTGGGGAGGCTAGGGTCGTTAGACACACCACAGGGGGGCGGAGCCAGCATTTTGTGGGGAAAACCCAGCCCATCCAGGACACAGGTACACTCCTCCCACACATCACTCATGCTAATCTCCCACTCACCACCGGGCAAACCCATCTAGACTTCCTGGAGCCTGGCATGCCAGCCAGCTCCAGCCAATCACGCTCCAGCACCCTCACAGCACATGCACACATATCTCAATGTCCAGAAGTAGCACTTCCCTTCTAGACACATACATGCCGCAGACACCATCTTGCAGCATTCACTCTCACGAGTTTAAGCATACTAAACTCGAGCCTGCACTCCCCACGCATCAGGAACTACCAGGGACACACACATTCCCCAAGCATTCCTATGGGAGGGCAGGCCAGCCATACTACACGCACGCACTTTCACTCTGGGACTCAGGGGAAAGTGCGCAGAGACCCAAAAATCACTGACACAGGGTCACACATAAGGCAAAAAGTCTAGGGGTGAACCTGCCCTAAGGGCCAAGTCCAACAGTGATGAAATTGAGTTTTGTTACTTTGGTCATGAACAAGATATTGCCGAAACTGACACATTAATACAACAAAATGTTGAAGGGAATGTGCAACATACTACAAAAAAAAATTTGAAGAAAAAATAACAAAGTTTAAGGTGATTTCAGGTGAAAGGCTAAATTATTCTTGTATTTGTTGCTGGCGAACGCACTATAAAAATCAGACTAGGACGGTTGATAGTGAAAGGGAAAATAATGATAAGTGGAAGGAATTTGCAACTGATTTAATGGTAGACAATAATTGATTTGATTTGGATTCTGATCAGGGTATTTGTAAATATTTTTATCACAAATTAGACGAGAATGAAATGCCCGCTAGAGCTGTCCATAATAATCTAGAGTTGGTAACTATTCCTCTAGAACTGATAGATTTAAATACGTATGAGTCTATTCTGATTCAATGTGTGCACCCTGTTTAAGCTATTGTTCGTATGGAGCCTAAAACAGGTAAATTGCTTCCTACAGATTCACAGAGAGGATTAAAAGGAAGAGTTGTATATTTACCTCTAGATTCAAAGAAAAATATTGAAACTATTGGTGTAGAGAATGTAGAAAGTTAACCACTAGTTCTAGTTAATGGTGTTCCTACTAAGAGTAAGAAAATCTGGCAAGAATTAGTGGAATTTAGGAAAGTGCAAAAGGCAACATTATATCTGATAAAAAACAATGATTACTACAAAAATGTGTATGTGGAAGAAGAAGAAATACTTTTAGGAGATGATACTGAAACGTCAAGTGGTCAAATTGAAAAAGTGGACATGTCCAAAATTGAAGAAATCTATGAACATTATAGTGTACATCCACTTCATTCAAAAGAAGTGAAGGAAATACTATTGAATTATTCCAAATGAAAAAAGCAAAGGGTACTCCCATGAGTGTATGGGAGAAACGTTTGGAAGCTCGTTGTTTTCCACAGCTGTTTCCAACTGGCAAAGGTGGACGATATGATGAACGATCTGTGCAGATTTCTGCATCTGAATATCGGACAACAAGATTGTATGCAGAAGATCCGCCAATATATCCCATATATATTTCATCTTTTGTACGAGAGTGACTTGTCTGGCTTTTATATGCAGTCAACCACATATTGAAAACAGGAGTAAATCTTCAAAATGTTTCCGCAAAGGAATTTATGGATAAAGTACATCAGAGAGACGATCATTTAGAAACTCCGCTGATTAATTTGATGGCATGTTAGCGTGGTACTAATGAGTACTGGTATTGTTGTCATGGAGAACTTGAATGTATGCTAAGGAACTTAAGAACTCCTACGTGCTTTCTTACCCTAAACTGTGCTGAATACGCTTGGGATGATTTACTTGAATTTCTTCAAGAAGCAAATTCAAATCTAAAAAATATTGAATACAAGACACTGGGAGAATTGTGCTCTTTGGATCCTGTTAATGTATGCAGATATTTTAATCATAGGTTTGCAGCTATGATGTCTTTATCTGCAATAAAAAGAATCCTCCTCTTGGAGAAGTTGTAGATTTTTTTAGAGAAAGGAGTATCAAGCTAGAAGTGCTCCTCATATACATATGCTACTATGGATCAAGGATGCACCTAAATTCGGACCTGATTCGGATGACACTGTTTTGTCTTTTATTGAATAATATGCGACATGTGCTATACCAAAAACAATAGATGAAAACAGTTTAAGGCAACAAGTCTTACGATTCCATAGTCATCAATGTGGAAAATACTGTCAACGAAAGTACAAGTCTAAGGAAAAGTTTTATTCCAAATGTCGTTTTGGATTTTCATGCCCTGTAATATCCAAGGGAAGAGTTAACAGTTTTATCTCAGCTGTGAGACATACCATCTAGAAATTCTCCCAAAAATACATACAATTTGAGAACAAGTGAAGAATCAAAATACATCAATGATTATAATCCAGTTATTCTCTCAATGTGGAATGCTAATATGGATATTCAGTATGTTGCTGATAATTCCATTGCTGTTGCCCGATATGTGACATCTTATATAAAAAAAATCAGAAAAGACGGAGTTAAAAGAAATGTGGGAAGACATTTCTCACAAGAAGACTTTTAGTAAGAAATTATACAGTTTCAGTTTGACAATGTTATCCCAACGAGAAATTGGAGCCTATGAATGCTCAGATCGGTTATCATCTGCAAGTTTATACTCAAAATCTAGAAAAATCTTTTGGGTGAGTCTAGGTCTTGCTGCAACACGAAATCGAGTACTTAAATCTGTACAAGAAATCGAATATTTAGAAGAAAAAGATCCAGAAAGTAAAGATATTGTCAAAACAAACATGTTGGACACATATTATCCAAATAGAAGTCATCATCTTGAGAACATATGTCTTTAAGAAGTGCTACAATATTACACTTTTAAAACGGAATACTGCAGAAATAATAAATGATGGAAAATATGCAGTGATTGGTTCCGAAGGATGTTTGGTGAAACAAGGGAAAGGAAATTTGATTAAACACAGAAAACTGAGTTTTAATACTCAAGATAAAAGGAAATTGTACTATTTAGCACATTTACAACTCTTTAAACCGTGGAGTACAGAATTGGAATTACTTGGAAATTACTCGTCATGGTCGCGTTTGCACAATGGTGAAGGAAGGGGGCGTGTCCTGAGGTGACATGTCTGCAAACACGCCTTGTGGCGCATTTTAAGTTGGGTAAATAATTCCCCTTCAATCCTGAAGGACCCTGGGGGCCAACTAGCCAACCAGGTACCTCCGGTATGCGCCAGAGAGCTGCGATGCAGAGAGGTGTTCACAACACTCTGCAACGCAGCGCGTGCCAACACTTCCTGGCTTGGAGTGTTGACAGCCAAATAGCATACAGCTTGTCATCGGAAGGGGGCGCGGATCCTGCATGGCCATAGATATATATATGTGAGTTTACTTTTGATTTTCTCAGCAACTACTGAACGGATTTACACCATTTAAAAAAAGGCACTACTCTGAACCAAGGGCTACCTTTTTGCCAAATTTGGTGTAATTCCGTTCAGCATTTCGGGCTGTAGCTGCGGCTAAAGGTTCCTATAGGGAAATTGCATGGGGAAAACATGTTTTGGGACCCCCTTTTTTCTCTGCCCCCGTTTGACGAATCCCCGTGAAACCTTCAGGATAGGAGCGGACTGGAGCGGGCCATAGGTTTTTGAAATTTCGCGAAGACTTGTCAATCAGCACCAAAGTTATTGGGAATAGAATGTTGCAGATTTCCTATGAGAAATAGGTCCTAAATATAACTACCTACTGGCGACCGCCAGTAGGTGATATATATACACATATATATATACATATATATATATACTCTAACTCCTGTTTCAAGTTCAAAAACAGGCACCGACACTGCCAAGGTTTGTTTCTTAAACTCCGAATTTGGTTAGCAATATACAGCTACGATAGCAAGACGCGTTTCGGCAGTCTCAGCTGCCTTTCTCACAGTATATACATATATTTAATTCTATTTCCCAATGATATCGTCCCTATAAGCTTTGGTTTTTTAGTGAATTTCAAAAGTTTGTTTAATTTTGTTTCCTAACTGTAACCTGTTTCCTTTTAGAGTTGGTGTGTAAGTAGCTGTATAAATCGATGAGTGGGTGTGTGAGTGCTGTATGGGTCTGTGAGTGGTTTTGTGGATGTGTGTGTGGATGTGTGAGTGGGTGTTTGAGTGGCTGTTTGGGTATGAGAGTGGGTATGTGAGTGTCTGTATGGGTCTGTGAGTGACTGTGTGAGTGAATGTATGGGTCTGTGAGTAGCTGTAGTAGTTGATGACTGGGTCTGTTCATGGCTGTATGGGTCTTCGAGTGGGTGTGTGAGTGCCTGTATGAGTGCATGAGTGGGTGGGTGAGTAGTTTTGAAGGTATGTGAACAAGTGTATGAGTGGATTTGTTAGTTAATGAGTGGGTGTTTGAATGGCTTCATGGGTCAGTGTGTGGGTATGTGAAAAGCTGTGTGTGTTTTTCAGTCAGTTTGTGATGGACTGTATGGGTCTGTGAGTGGGTGTGTGATTGGCTGTATGGATGTGTGACTGGCTGTAAGGATCTGTACGTGGATGCGTGAGTGGCTGTATTGGTGTGAGTGAGTAGTTTTGTGGGTGTGTGAGTGGCTGTATGGGTTTGTGAGCGGGTATGTGAGTGGTTATGTGGATATGTGAGTGGGTGTGTGAGTGGCTGTATGGGTCTATAAGTGGTATGTGAGTGGGTGTGTGAGAGACTGTATGAGGGTGTGATTGGTTATGTGAGTCTGTGAGTAGATATGAGAGTGGCTTAATGGGGGTATAAGTCAGTGTGCGAGTATCTGTGTGGGTGTAACTGAGTCAGAACCTCACCTCACCTGCTGCTTTATCCAACACGAGTCCGCAGTTTTGCATAAAATGCCTACTCAACTGAAGTATTTTCTACTGGTTAATTAGTGAGTGCTACTTTTTCGGCTAAATGTCTAATGTGGATTATACACTACAGCCACATAAACAACCACAAGAAAATGTTTCCTGTGACCTTGCATGTGATTGCTCCTCTGCATCTAAATCCAGAAATCTGTGATAACATAAACCCTCCGATAGAGAAGACAGCAAGATTACAAAGAGGTAAGTCTCCACCAAACAATGGTTTATATGAGGTAAGTGTTTCTTTGTTTGGTGGAGAGGTCCTTATAATCTACATCACTAAAATTGGTAGGAAACATGCTGGAGGCATTTTAGAAAGCTGTCCATCATACTGGCAAAAGGTAGAACGACCTTTGCATACTACTAATGCATACGGGGCGAGGCCAAACGGGCAGAGCTTCCAGCTGAGTTATACATTTGCATTCTTGTAATAATTTAAAGGGAGAACCCTGGACTCTGATCTCACCAGGTAGGACAAGAAAGAATCCACCAGTCCCTTCCTGGTGAAGGAGGAATGCATCCTCCCTTCCCAGGTTGATTTTGGTCCCAGAGACTCCATCACCCCGGGCCCTTCCTCTTGATGCTGTGTGCCCTGGAGCTCATTCAGTACACCTAATATAAGTAAGTAATAAGTAATAATTTATTGTTTGGTTAATAAAAACCTTTACAATTTCCACTTAAAAAGGTTTGGCAACAAAATTCCTAATTTAGGAAAAATTGAAAATATATATCATAAAACATTTGTTCATTATGCTAAAAATGAATAGAGCAGTGATCAGTAATCATTATCTAGTACTGTGAGTTGGTAAAGTCTTTCGACCATTCATTATACAAACAGTTTCCCAAAAATTTACTGATATTGTCCCTTTAGGTGCCTAAAACTTCTTAAAGGGGGGTAGGGATCAAGGAAAATTAATGAATACAAATTAAAAAAATCAGTATTCGGGTCTCTATAGGAGAGCAACTGTACGAGGATCGGATTGTTTATAAACAGCGGCAATGGTATATTACTAATGACTATTCTGCTCCAGCATATGTCATACCGGTGGGGGTGACTTGAATATATGATTAACACTGAAAAGTGGCAGTTTAAAAGTCTTTTGGTTGTGGTGATAAAGATTGCAGATAACTTGAAGCCAGAGCATTTCCCATTGCCACTTCGGTAAACCGTACAAAGCAACACAATAGCTAAGCAACACAATAGCTGGACATCTCCACCCCGAGACGTGCCTTCACTGCTTGTCTATAGGTTCATATCCCCTTGCTTAAAAAGATGGACTTCGGTAACTATCACCATTCAACTTGTAGTTCTTCGCAGATGCACAATAAGTTGGTGCACTCTCATTGGCTTCCTCACATAAGCAACATATTGTCTGGCCCAGAGATCGTTTCTGAGGGGGAAGATGCGGTAAAGATGGTAAAATGCCCATTCGACAATTAATATATTTTTCTTACTTCCTCCTATTGAAACCCATGCCTAGATATTGTTGTGCAGAAGACTTAACGTAGCTATGCACAAAAAAACATCAGTGGGCCCTTTCATTGAGTGCCGCCTTGTCTTCTACTAGGGATAGTCTTTTCTCTGTCTTGTTTACAAGTTGTTTAAAACAATGATGCACCTATTATAGTAATTTAACTTTTGTAGTAGGTTAGTATATATGTTTAACAATCATAAACTCTTAGAAAATACACTCAATGGATGATGTCATGTGATGTCATTTGAGATGTCATCAGTGACCCTAGCGCCCCCCTCTTTTTCCAACACCCAATGCCCCGGGGAACAGGCATACTCGGGGTACAAATTAAATAAAAGTGTGGGAGACCACTTTTTTTTAATCTTGGAAAAATTCAAGGATCCAACCGTGGATTTTTCTGAGATTTGTAATGTTAGAAATGCACTTTTGCGGTCTGTGGGAGACCCCTGCACCACGGCCAGGGGTTCAGGGTGTCTCTAACCAGACCCCTCTTCTTTTTAAAATCTTTTTTTATGGGACTCTGCTTCAAGCCGAGCCCAAGATGGGTGCCAACACTTCCCGATTGAAGTGTTGACAGCCGATCAAATCAAATCAAATAATTCTGTTTGGCGGTTTTGGGCTAATAATCCCCATAGACATAACATGGGGAAAACACATTTTGGGACCCCACTTTTTTCTCGGATGCTGCTTGATGGATCACCCCAAAACTTTCAACGCAACAGCTGATCCAAAAAGACAATTTATTAAAACATATGTGAAGATTTGTCAAGTGGTGCCAAAACCCAAAAACACTTCTCCTCTGGAAACTTTGGCTCTAACTATAACTACCTACTGGCCCTAATTAAAAAAATACACCCACTAACGTACTGTCACATACCTACACAACCACTGACACACCCATACAGCCACTCACTAACCACGTAGAGACCCACAGAGCCAATTACACACCCACTCATACACAAACCTATCAGATACTCACATGCCCACTTACACAACCACAACACCGCTCATAAATCAACTCACACAAACTCAGCTACTCACCTACCCACTTGGAGACAGTAAACCTCTCATACACCCATACAGACACTCACATACCTAGTCCCACATCCACAAAGCGACACCCACCCTCTCACATTCCCATGCAGCCAGTGATGCATCCACACAGAGACTCAGAGAAATACTTACACACCCAATCACAGGCCCACACAGGTACTCACACAACCAGTGTGAGACCTAGAAAACCACTCACACACCCATTTACATGCTCATAAAGCGATTCAGATACCCAGTCACACATCCACTCACAGGCCCACTCACATACCCATACAGTCACTAATACATTCCTTCAGAGACCCAGAGAACCACTCACGTGACCCTCACAGATGCACACAGGTACTCACTTATCCACACATAAACACACACCCACTGACACACCTTCATAACCACTCATACATCTACTCACACACTGATGTAGCCACACACAAACCCACTCAGAGACCCAGAAACCCAATCACAAACCCACTCAGAGACCCAGAATACCACTCACACACCCACTCAGACACCCGTACAGCCACAAACACAGGGACCCAGACACCACTCACACATCTATTTGCACAATCATACAGCCATTCCCACACTCACTAACAGACCCAGAGAACCACTTAAACATCCACACACAGACCCACACAAGTACTCACACACCCACACAAAGACTCACACACCCATGTGCACACTCACACAGCTAGTGCCATAACCACTTACAGACCCACACCGCCAGTTACATACCCACTCACAGACTCACAGAACCATAACCACTCATATAACCATGCAACCACTCACACACCTGCTCAGATACCTCTACAGCCTTCTACACACTCACTCACACATCCAGAAAACCACTCACACACCCACAAAGGCACTTAACAGCTACTCTCACTCCCACACAGTTACTCTCACACCCAGCTACACACTCACATAGCCACTAGTTCACCCACTCGCATACACATATAGCCCCTCACACACCCACACAGCTACTTGCCCAGCTACTCACATACCCACATATGGGCAGTGAAACAGTTATATAAACTGTAATAGGATATGCTTATATTAAATGTGCTGTTGTTTTGTATTGAATCTGGTATTTCCGATATTTGTCCAAGGATCCACAGCATATCTGAGTGGGAAATTAGAAAAAAGGATTTAAAAACAAAAAGAACAAGTTTTTGGAAAAGGGTTAGATCTGTAAAAAGCCTTTGTGTTTATGGTGTGTAGATGATAATTGCACATAGAACAGGTTGCAGTCTTTTAAGTTTTTGAGGAACACCATGTTGCCTGTGTCTGTAAAATGGACTCTGTCTTTTTGATATATTCCATCCATGTCAAAGCGTTAGTTGTTATGATATATTGAGCCCATGTTGTGATCAAGAAGAAATGCAGAAACAGTTTTAATGACATGTTTGCTGGTTTTCTGTATGTGTAGACAAAGTTGTGTTTACCACTGCTTTTTCCGTCTTTGGTAAAAAAAAACAGTAACTAAGCAAAGGTATCCTTCATTAGAATTTCCAGGCCTACCCCAGTAATTGTGCCTAGGTCATTGCCACCACAGTGCAGAATCATGAGGTCTCGATGTTGGCAATTTGCAATGCTTTCAGCCAAAGGCAGCAATTGATACCACTTTAAACCTCTCTGTCCAACCCATGTAATGTCTACATCAATACCACTCCTTATAACACTCTCTCTGTCATAAAACACACAACTATGGCCCAGAACCTAAACTGACCATTTTGTAGACAAGTAGGAGTATCCCACAGGACTGCAGCAGAATGAGGAAGTTTTGATGATTAAAGGCAGTTACAACAAAGGACAACTAGTATTACTTGATTGGATGGTGGAGGTGTGCAGGAAACTAAAATTAGGTAGTGACTTTAAGAAACTAACTCTGTGATTGAACTTTGGAAACATTTAAAAATGTTATGTTGTTTGAGATATGCTTGCATTAAAAATAACCTACCACACCTGCTACAGTTAATGTGAAGCTACTATGCAGTTTACAGTGAGTCTTGTGTACCTTTGCCTTACTGGTAGGCAGAGACTATTGAAAACCAGGTTACTATGAGAGCTATAAGAGTCTGGGGGGAAGGGAACAAAAGAGACTGCAGTGTGAAACTAAAAAGCAGACTGGTGTACAAAAATTGTTCGGTAGGGAGTGTTTGCCTTGTAATAGACAATAATTTACAAAATAAAATATAACTAAAAAGCATGAACAGCAGATTATTGTTTTTTTTAAGGGCTTTCGTGTGAATCCATGGATCCACCACAGATTCACATTGGGGGGCCACACTGAGCCCCTGGGTGATCCGCAAAAAGAAAAACAATCAAGTAGACTTCTTTACAGGAAACATGGAAATGGTTAAAAATAACATCCATTTAGACGTGTTATAACTAAAATAAAAGATGAAAGGACGACTGTGACTTTCTAAGTATATGAGTATGAGTGAAAGCATGGTGGGAAAGGTAGATTTTTTTGGCACTTTTATACTGAGAGTGGAGGAGAATTACTATATTTCTGACTTGAGATCTGCAGTGGAAAACGGATATGAACAGATATTAAAATAAAAGTTGGGAGGAGGGAACATGGCGGCCGGAAGCTAACCGCCGTGACAGAGAGCTCCCGCAACCCCAAGATCTGTGGCGTCTGGAAGAGGCTATTGCTCTCGAATCCCAGGAGGAGAGAGTGCTGAGGCGTCTGATATGAGTCACCTTTGAAGTAATACATTTTATCTTTACTACTTTCACCTTTCACTCACCAGTTGCTGCTGAGCTGCACTCCGCCGATCTTGTCGAGTTTGCCGGTTCCTGGGCTGGACTGCCACTTCCCCTTTCGGGCCGAGATCTGCCGGCTGCATTTTGCCGGTCTTTGCCGCCCAGGTTTGCCGAGTGCGTTCTGCCGGCTACTGCCTGCTGCTGCGGATCGGGCGTGTGCTCGCATCGCGTCTCTGCCTCCACGGTACGCGGTCGCTGCTGTCGCTGCCCCGCCCTGTTTATGCGTCTGGGCGCGGTGTGCGGGGAAGGGGGGGTTGTGCCTGTGCCCGCTTTTCGGTCATCGGCCAGTAGCTGCAGCCCGGCTCTCTCATACTCTCTGTGGGCATCCTGCGGGCTTCTGCCAGCCCCCACATTTTGTATAGGAGGTGTTCTTGTTCTTGTTTGGCGTGGACCTTTAGGGACTTTTCTGGTGCCTTGGGAGCTCGGCTGAGTTTGTTATACGCAGGAGCAGAAGCCCTCTGGGAATTTGTGGATTTCTCTGCCTGTCCCGCCTGCCTCTACCCCGCATTGCTCTTTGTATGGTGAGAGGATCTAGGTGTGGAGAATACGGATGGTGCCGGACGGCGGGGGTGGGGCGGGGTCGGAGCTTCCCTGCAGTCACACTTTTGGGGCTGCCAGAGTGTGGAGGCGGAGGGCCCTTCTGTTTCAACTTCGTTTACCCCTGGGCGCAGTAGTGACTTCTTTTTCTCATATCTCTCGGCAGACAGCGAGGTTACAGGATCTACAAGACCTACAAGACCTACCTGTCACACGCAATCTGCATAATCCACAGAGGGATGAAGGATGCGTGAAGGAGCAAGGTAAGGAGACTTTAAATAACATATATTTCCTTCCACCACCCAGGGGAGATGCATATCAATCCTCAAAAAACTCTGTATCTCAACTACTCTATCGTATGGAGAAGGGTGCAGGCAGAAGCCCTGATAGCAAAGAGAGCCCCGTTAAAGAAATAACTTCTAGTCAACCTGGGGTTTGTCGGTACACGCTGCATAACAGGCCCCACAGCAGCATAGCTGTAATCACGAAACCGAAAGTTGTTTCACCTCCTATTGTGCTAGTTAGGGTTACCACTTGGCAGGCAGTAGGTGCTTCTATAGGAGCCTTTACTGCGGAGGGAACGTCCCCAGGCAAGGGAAAAGGTCGTGGGCTCTCCAAATTGGCTGTGGGCTCTCCAAATCGGCAGTCCGAAATATATCGCCAAGCCTTGCCCTACCTCAGCGATATGGCTGAGGTGGGATCTGAGGGGGCTGTAGTTGGAATGGATAACAGGCCGGTAGAAATTCATCAACAGTTAGCCTCAATACCGTTAGAGATCTTATTTCCATCACAGGTATGTAAAGGAAATTCGCCTAAGACCTATCCCTGGTACACTGCTCAATGGCGCAAAATTAAAGGAGAGCTGGTCAAAGCAGTCAAAGCAAAAGATAGACCCGGAATCAAGTCGCTAAGGGTGCTGTATAAGCATGTCCTAGAAAGGGAAAGAAAGATGTGGGAGTAAGGTCAATGGGAAGATCTGAGGGAGGCACTACAACGCAGACATCTCAAATCGTTTTGGGCAATTGTTGGTTCGGAGGGCAGGGATGTGAGAAACGCTGTAAGTCCTAACATAGCCCCAACATCATGGGAAGAACATTTTATTGGCCTTTATGCTCAACCAGGCTCTGGGGATCCCGAGCTGGAGTCCCTGAGCATCATCCATGAGTATCGATTGGAGAGGGCCCAGGAGACATAGATTTTGGAGGTCGCGACTGCTATTGCTAGGTTAGTAACCAACAATGCACCGGGACTTGATAAAATCCCTGGTGACTTGTTTCGGTCCGAACCCAAAATATGGGCCCCCTATCTCTGCGTTCTATTCAACACAATACTAATGGGTATAAGTCCTCCTGGGACATGGAGGGGGCTGAGATAGTTCCCGTCTTTAAAAAAGGCTGTCCCTTGCAACCCTCAAATTACAGGCCCATTAGCCTAATAGATATTCCGCAGAAGGTATTTGGGAGGATACTCCTGGACAGGATCCAGCAATGGGAAGAGGAAAACCAGATCTTAAGCAATTTACAAGCTGGCTTTAGATTTGGTATTTCCACTATTGATCAGATCTTCCGGTTACAAGTCCTCTTTTGGAAAGCAGTGAGTGTGGAGGGTGGGAGTCTCTACCTCATTTTTGTGGACCTACGGGCCGCGTTCGATCTGGTCCCCAGGGATAAGCTCTGGAAAGTCCTCCATGATCATGGATTGCCCCACTATCTGCTGGAAGTACTGATCAGGCTCCATTCACGTAATTTTGCCCAGGGTAGATGTGGAAAAATGGGGGAACTGTCAGCACGTTTCCCAGTGCAAAGGGGGGTACGCCAAGGGTTCGTGCTGGCTCCTACCCTCTTTTGCCTGTATATAAACAGGCTTGTTAAACATCTCTTAGCCATAAAGGATATGGATGCCCCAAAATTAGCTACAGGAAGAGTGCCCGCATTAATTTTTGTAGGTGACACTCTACTGTTGTCACGAACAGCTACCCGTATACAACGTGCCCTTGATGGATTCGCTGATTTCTGTGCCTCAAGTGGACTGGAAATCAATTTGGCTAAAACCAAATTTATGATTTTCAATCCACCAAGGCAAACGCGACCAAATCCTACTCTGAATGGCATATCTCTTGAGAGAGTTAAAACGTTTGATTACCTAGGTATCACTCTCAAGGAAGACCTGGGTTGGGATGCACAATTAACTAAATCCTCATTGAAATTGACACAGATTGTTGGTGGGTTAACTAAAAGGTTCAGAACATCTACATTTAAGCCGGTTGCCCCTATTATCGAGATATACAGCGTTCAAGCTAGAGCAGCAGCACTATATGGGGAAGAATTATGGGGTCACTGTCGACCAAAAAGTCAGGTAAGGGCTGAACACACATTTATGAGAGGGTTGTTTGCCCTACCCGTTAGCACCCTATTGGTCCCACTCAGATTTTACCTTGGTTTGCTCCCAGTGGAAGAGGAGGCTGCCCTGAGACCTTTAACTTATTGGAGAAGACTCTGGTCTGTCCATGAATTAGCCCCATATCGTGCAGAGTTCAAGGAGGTTTGGGTGACTTTGAGGTCAAAGAAAGTTACCTGGCTATCGAATGCCCCGAGGTAGTCTCTCCGACTATAGCCAGACTTAACCTGGTAAGAAGGTTTAGGTCTAACAATTTGCTGGCCCTGCATGCTAACACAGCAGTAGGGAGACTGACCAGTGAATTCTTCAATGTAAAAACAGAATATAAGAAGGAGGAATTCCTTGACAAGATCTGTCCGGTTCAAGCCAGAAAGTTGTATTTACAACTAAGAATGGGTAGCTTGCCATTAAGGTCACTGACATGTAAATGGGATGCGAACAAATGTTCAGAGTGCCCGGCGTGTGAATATCCACTAGAAAATGAAAGCCACATATTTTCTTTTGTCCAGCTTATGTGCTGTCTCGAAAGAGGTGGATTAAACCCATTTGCAGGAATCTGTGTTTTCGTGACTGTGAACACGCGCTTAGAGTACTTAAACACGATACTCACCCACCGATTGTTTTTGCTGTGTCCCGCTTTTTAAATAGTATGTGGATCAAGCGCAGAACTTTTATAACAATTTAATTCTAGATCCTGGTTTTTTAAACAGTTCAGTTGAATCACTTGATAACTATTTAGTCGGTTTAATTATTACCTTTTAACCACAACCATTTTTATTGTAAATTATGTGTATATATATGAAATGTGTTCTTAACCTATTTACTAAAAGCATTTTATTGTTTATTTTGTACTATGTTCTGTACTTTTATAGCCCACTGTGATCGAAATAAAGTTATCAATGATGATGATGAAAAGGTTGTAAGGAAAAACCTAGCGGAAGCGCTAAAGTCAAAATCACGCCTTCATTGAAGTCTTTCTATAAAGGTATTTCTTCTAGTACGGTGGTATCTGGACAGAGCAATCGCTCAGATAATAGCTCAAACAATAAGGATATGGGTAAGAATAGAGATAAGGCGACGGCCTCAAGCATGGACACTGCGTTCAACTTGGCCACACCTATGATATCTACAACTAAAGCTTCTGATACTACCATGAACTCGGCGGCGAGGGAGCTAAGCGCCCAACCCTCTAATAAACCCCTTGATAATGTGGAGGGTCCACCTGTGCAGGACCATATAGTATCTGTCCATCCATCAATAGAACTATCAAATAGTTTTTCGGCATTAGAGATTCAGCAAATTGGGAAGGCCGATGCCCCAACAACTTTAGGGAAAGAGGGTGAGTCCCACTTTGAACTGTTATTTTATCTCTTTTAACGCACTGTACCTAAGATTAAAAAGGCACAAAGCCATTTCTAGGCTCCCGGTCTCACAAACAATCCCCTCGAGGCAAGGAATCCACGGCCGCCATCTTGAATTGGGGCCTGGACAGCGCTCTAGTGGCTCGGCGATTTGGGCCCAATCCACTATAAAAGAGCCGACTATAGTTTTCCCTTCAGATCGATTGCTTCATACTCCTGAGGCGGAAGCCGGGAGGTTTAATTGCTACATAACAGAATAATTGTTATTTTATCTCTTTTAACGCACTGCACCTTATACCAGCACTAGCGCTTTTTAAAATTGAATTGCTATCACCGCTTTTACTGTGTATTTTGTGATCTGCGTAACTTTGTGTAATTCCCTTGGAAACTTCCCCAGACGACCGCTTTTGAGCTGCTCTCATTGTACCTAAGATTAAAAAGGCACAAAGCCATTTCTAGGCTCCCGGTCTCACAAACAATCCCCTCGAAGCAAGGAATCCACGGCCGCCATCTTGAATTGGGGCCTGGACAGCGCTCTAGTGGCTGGGCGATTTGGGCCCAATCCACTATAAAATGGAGCCTCCTTCCCGTCCGCGCAGCGGGCGGGCGCAGCGGGCGCGCCGATGGCACACCGGAGGCGCGCCAGAGGCAAGCCCGTCTGGGCCCGGCCGGGCACAGGGCCACCCACTATGTCCGTTTCACACAGTCACCGGATCAGACACTCGCGTGACTATCTCCTGCAATTCTGCACGGCTGCTCCTTCCCCTGCACCTTACCCTTCACCCAAGCCCCAAGGCGAGTCTTCAGGGATATCCATTCACCAGTCATCCAACGGTATTAGCCTGGCTTTGCTGAACTGTAGATCAGCTCCTAAACACGCTCTAGAGATCAAAGTACTGATCCAAGACTTAAATTAGATATTCTTTTCCTCACGGAAACCTGGCTAACGTCTCACTCCCAAGCTGACATTGTCAACATGCTACCCCAGAACTACCTTATACAACACCAGAACAGAAGGGAGGGAAAAGGAGGTGGACTAGCGATTGTCTACAACAACTCCTTCATATGCAGGCTACAAGAAGGAGGGATTGAGGACTGCGAAAGCGTCCACTTCTCACTTCAAATAACCCCCAATAAATCCCTTTCTGGTATTCTTATATACCGTCCACCCGGCAGCCCAGGAAATTTTGTGAGCTCACTACTAGAGTCCACTATTTCCTCTTGCACCTCGACCCCTAATTTCATCTTGCTCGGAGATTTAAACTTACACTTTGAGGACAACACAGACAAAACTGCTGGGGATCTCATTTCAGAATTAAAAGTACTTGATCTTCATTTAATCAACTCAGAGGCTACTCATATCAAAGGACATCTTTTGGACTCTCTCTTCACAAATCTGCCTAAAATTGAAGTTCGACCTTCACTCCCTCTCCCTTGGACTGATCATTTTCTCATCCCATTCACCGGGCAAACTCCAGTAAAAATGGCCCACATACCAACCCCCAGAGAATATGATAGAATATGGTCCAGACTATCACTTGAGCACTGGATACAGGAGCTAACACGCTCCGCTCCTCTGCCAGTCCCTGACCCTGTAAAAGCAGACGAGAACTTCACCAGTTGGCTCACCTCCACTCTGGATGTAATCGCCCCCAAAAAAGACCTAAAGAAAAGAAATAACTCCTTCAAATCTCCATGGTACTCACGAGAACTCAGGAACCTAAGAAAAACTTGCAAAATCCATGAGAGAAAGTGGAGGAAAAAGTGGGACCCTCTTATTAAGGAAGAGTATAAAACAGCAATGAGGACTTAAAAAGCAGCGCGAAAAGCAGCCCAAGCCTCCTTCTTTGACAAGAAAATCAAAGCTGCATCCAACTCATCCCAAGAGACTTACAAAATAGTCAAAGAGCTTCTTAAAATACCCAACCCCCCCTCATATCAACAACCCACAGTTGCCAAATGCAACCAAATAGCTGGTTTCTTCCAAAACAAAATCACTAATATTCTGCAATCACTTCCACCTAAAGCTGATAACAATCCCCCGGTTGCCTCTTTTTCCCCCATTCCGAGACCAACCTTGGATAGCTTTAATCAGCTGTCCAATGAGGACTTTTTGAAAGCCCTCTCAGACTTGAAAAGTGGCTCCCCCAACGACCCTGCTCCCATCCGAATCCTTAAACAAGTCGGACCTACCATCTCTCACCTGGCTTCTAACCTTATTAACACCTCCCTGAGCCAAGGAGTGGTCCCCCCCAGCTGGAAACATGCCATGGTCAAGGCATTACAGAAAAAACCAGGCCATGACCCCTCAGATTTGTCCAACCTTTGCCCAATCTCTCTCTTACCTGGCTTGAGCAAGATCGCAGAGAAGGCGGTCAACCAGCAATTGTCAGCCTTCCTCGAATCCAACAATCTCCTTCGCCCCTCACAGACAGGCTTCCGTCCAGGTCAGGGGACTGAGACAGCCCTCCTGAAAGTGGTAGAGGAGGCCAGATGCATCTTGGATTCAGGGGGATCAGTTTTACTGATCCTCCTGGATCTAAGCGCTGCATTTGATACGGTGGACCATAAGATCCTGATCCAGCGACTACTTGGGCTGGGAGTGAGGGGCATGGCACTTTGTTGGCTCTCATCCTTCCTAGAAAACCATACCTTTCAGGTCTGTGAAGGGAACATGCGATCAGATATCCTTCCCCTCCAGTGTGGGGTTCCCCAGGGCTCTTCATTGAGCCCTACACTGTTTAACACATATATGGACCCCCTGGAGGATGTGGTCACCCCCTTTGGGATAAAAGCCGTCACTTACGCTGATGACACCCAAATGATTGTATCATTCTCACTAGAAGAAGACAAAATCGAAAACCTCCATGACTGCTTAGAAGGTATTCACGCTTGGATGTCGAACTCAAGGCTTAAGCTTAACGGCTCGAAGACCGAGCTCATGCTCCTGGGACATCAATCACCATCCCTCCCCATTGCTATGTGGCCTTCATACCTAGGTCCCCTCCCACAACCCAAGACTGAACTTAAAAGTCTAGGTTTCTGGCTGGAACAGAACCTCTCCATGACAACACAGGCAAAAAAAACAGCCCGTACCTGTGTGGGCTTACTCCGTTCAACTAGGAAGATTCTCCCACTACTCCCTGCAATATCACAAAAAATGCTCATCCAAGGTCTAATATTGTCAAGATTAGACTACTGCAACGCTCTTTTCCTGGCCGCCCCAGAAGCTACGCTCAATGTTCTGCAGAGAACACAAAATGCCGCTGCAAGGATCCTCACGGGAACCTCCCGCAGAGTTTCGGCCAAACCTGCCCTAAAGGCATTCCACTGGTTGCCGATCCGTGAAAGGGTCAAATTCAAAACCCTATGTACCACTCACAGAGCCATGCAAAATCAAGGACCCCCAATGCTGAAAACTATGCTTTTCAAATACAAACCCAACAGGCCCCTACGATCAGCCCAAGGCAACCTGGCCAAGGTCCATCGAATCAAAAGAGCTCGGACCGGTGGACGCCGTTTTTCGGTGATAGCCGCAACCCTCTGGAATACTCTACCAACCCAACTCCGGTTTGAACCAAACCACATGAAATTCCGGAAACTTCTCAAGACCCACCTTTTCCCGCAATAACCGCTCTCCCTTCTCCTCTGCTTCCATCCTCAGTCATTTGTTTGCAATCTCAGCGCTGGGACGCTTCCGGGCAGCCATGCGCTATAGAAATCCTAAATTCATTCATTCATTCAGAAGCACGTAACCCCTGAGATACCTAATCAATATTCTCTGTCACCCTGATCATCTACCCAGTCTGCTCATTCTGTATCTGGCTCTTCGAACATGTCCGAGTCTCCTGGGTCGCTGGCTGATATTCTGTTAAGCCTGAAGGAGGACATCAGTAGGAGGTTTACTACCTCCGAGACCAATCAGGCAGCTATTCAGGCCTCTTGTGAAGCTCTTGCTCAGAAAGTAGAAGAAGTCTTCCAAAGAACGGATGCTCTTGAGGCAGAACTACCAAAAATAAAGGAAGCCCTGAGTGTATCTTCTGATTCGATGAGTAAATTGGTTAAACAAAATCAGGAGTTGAAAGATGATAAAGAGCGGTTAGAAAATCATTCAAGGAAGAATAACTTGAAAATCCTAAATGTCCCAGAAGATTTAGAAGGGTCCGATTTAAAGAACTCTGTTGTTTCCCTATTGAAGTATACCAGCCTGAAAGACTCAAAGGAAGTAGGGGTGGACTTGTCTATGGATATTCAGAGGGTGCACTGAGACCCATTTAGAAGGGTTCAAGGAAGTGAACGCCCCAGGAAAATTCTGGTGAAATTTCTTACCTATACCATGAAGGAGAGGATCCTGTCTCTTGCACTGAAAGCTGGTCACCTAAAATGTAGTTCTTTCTCCACTGCATTTTATTTTTCTATCCGTTCAGATGTCTCTCATATTACGGGCAAGAAGCAATGGGAACTGGGAAAGAGAATGTCGATTTTGAACGCACTGGGGGCTAAGACCCAACTGAGATTTCCCGCATCGCTTCGCATAATCTGGAATAACCACATGTACAATATTCGTCAGATAGAAAAGGTCAATTCCCTAATAGAGAAAATCAGAGAGGAGAGCGGGGGCAAGAGCAGTGGGGGTTGGAAGTGTCAGTCAGTGTTAGTAAGATATCACTAGTAAGATTATTCAGCTAAAGATTTGATATTGTAGCACTCTTTGCTTTTGAAAAGGATAGATGTTTATGGTGTACAGTTGAGTATTCAGCTAACTAATGCAAGTAGGTTATGCCACACGTTCAGAGGGGAGGGGTTCTCTTTCTAAGGGCATCACCCAAAAGAAAGGGAGGGTTCCCAAGAGAGTAGAGGGTCGGAGGGGGTCACGGGTGGGAGAGAGGGTGGTTTTCAGGGAGGGTATCTGGGGAGCACGGGTGGGGTTGCAGTGGGAGAACATTTTTTAAAAAGTCCTTTTTTTCACCATAATTGCCTGTGGAAATATATTTTTAGCCTGTTCAAAGTGGTAGGGAAACCTGATATAGTATGATCTTGAATAAAATAAAGCTCCTGTCATGGAACATTAATGGTCTTCGTTGCCCCAGAAGACAGAGAATAAGCAATCCTCCGCTCAGGTTCTTCTTTTACAAGAAACCCATTTAGGTTATCTTGAAGCAAGATCCATGTTCAGTAAATATAAATGGATGGAGAGTTTCTATTGTTCAGAGCAAACGGCCCATAATAAAGGAGTAGCCATTTTATTTAGATCTAACTCAGATTGCTCCATTAAGGATACATCTACTGATCAATCAGGGAGGTGGATTTTGGTGCAGGTGGTGACGGGAGGTGGAATTGGCCATAGTGTCCTATTACGGTCCTAATGTTGACGACCCGGCCTGTCTCCTTAAAGTGCCAGCCATATTGGGTGAAGTCACCGTACCAATAATAATGGGTGGCGATTTCAATGTCCTTCTTAATCCCTCCAAAGATAGGTCTAATCTCAGTCGCTCTGTGACAGCCCACCGCATGCGTCGGACAATGATTAATATGATACATGAGCTCGGATTAGTGGATCTATGGAGCGTAAAGAAAGAGGGTTAACCGGGTTTTACTTTCTTTAGTAAAAAATATGGTTATTCTTCCAGATTAGACTATATTCTCACAGATAGATCATGTTTGGAGCATTTGGTAGATATCTCTATCCTTCCATCTATCTTGTCTGAACATGCCCCAATAATCTTCCTTTATTAAAAAGGAAATTCAACTATTGCTCCTAGATGGACATTAAAAAGGGCAATATTGACTAACGAAGAGTTAATAAGAGCAAATAAATCATCAACTGAGGAGTATTTTACTGATAATCTGGCTTCAACCTCATTGAAGTATGTTTGGGATGCGTTTAAGGCCCATACCTGTGGGGTATTACACAGTTGGATAAGCTCCAAAAATAGGGAAGAAAGATTAGAACTTAAAAAGGTGGAGGAGGAGATTTCTAGATTGGAAAAGTTAGATCTAACTGTCCCTTGGACGATCTGCCACAAGTTCTTAAGGACTTGGAGGGTCTTCGCTTTACTTATAGGGATAAGTTAAATCAAAAGGTTAAAGCCCAATGGGCGGTCTACACTATGGAAAACTTTGAATTTGGGGAAAAGGCGGGGGCTACCCTAGCTCAGAAGATCAACAGTGACAGAGTTAGGAACAATATTAATAAGCTAATGGTAGTTGAGAGTGGGACAATATCCTGTCACCAGGAAGACATGCAGAGATGTCTCCTGTCTTGGTTTTCCACTCTTTATAAAGAAGACAGGGCTCCTTCTACTACCTCAATTCAAGGTTGGCTGAAAAGCAAAGCCTTACCCAGCTTGTCGAGAGAGGGTCGGGATTTGTTAAAACGTCCAATCTCTTATGATGAAATAAGAAGCAGTTTAAAGAAGATAAAAATATTAAAGCGGCAGGGACAGATGCTCTTCCGGGGGAGGTATATAAAATCCTGGAAAAAGTTATTGTGCCTAGACTCAAGGTGTTGTTTAATTTTATCTTTAGCCCTAAGGGCAGAATTCCCCCCTCATGGAAGGAAGCAATTATTGTTTTGATTTTGAAGCCTGGTAAAGACCCCCTCAGACCTGATTCATATAGACCAATCTCCCTCCTGAACGCAGATTATAAGATCTTCACTAGCGTTCTGGCAGGGAGATTGGGGAGGGTAGCTCCTCATTTTGATTAACAAGGACCAAAAGGGTTTCCTGCCGGGAAGATACATTGAGGAACAAACTTTACAACTAATAGGATGCATCGACCTGGCGGTGGCACGGTCGGAACCCCTGGCGGTAGCTGCTTATGATGCCGCCAAGGCGTTTGATCGTGTGAGGTGGGTGTATCTCTGGGAGACTTTAAAAATAATGGGGTTTGGCCTTCCATTTATTAATGTACTAACAAGATGCTATGAAGGGGCCTCTGCTGCTATCCTTCTTAATGGAATATTAACACCAAGCTTCAGTATACAAAGGGGTAAACGACAGGGGTGTCCTATTTTGCCCCTGTTGTTTGATATCTATATTGAACCTTTGGCTCAAGCTTTGAGACTCGACGAGCAGATAACCCCATTTCAGGTCTCTGAGTATAAGTGTAGCCTAGCCCTCTACGCGGATGACCTGCTGGTGTATACCAGTAACCCAGTAGAGGTGTTCCCCAGGGTTGAAAACATTTTAGAAGAGTTTGGTCCACTCTCTGGATACTCGGTCAATTCCTCCAAGACCGAGAATATGTGCTGGGGAGCTGAGAATTACGGTGGGAGGCATTGTGGGGAATTTAGGTATTTGGGGATTATTATAACCCATAATATAGAGGATATCCCCACGACAAATTTGAAGAAAGTGTTTAAAGAAATTGATCATCTTTTCCTGAAATGGCAGACTGTTGGTTTACAAAATCTGCTCCACCCAAGGCTGTCCTCAAAAAACTATACTGGGACTGGGTCTCCTGCCAACTCATCGGTAATCCACGCCACTGCAATTCGACCGCGGTATTTCTAAGAATTAAGGACGCGGTAGCCTACGAACCCTACCTGGATTTGATCACCATGCCAGTTGATAGGGCTCTTTACTTTAAATTTAGAGTAGGCACTCTCCCGATAGGGGACCTACTTTCCAGATGGAAATCGCCAGTTCAGTTATCGCCTTTTTGTGCCCTCTGCTCCACAAGGCGTGCGACGGTGGCACATATCCTTTTTGAGTGCCCGGACTACATACGTCCAAGGAGATATTGGCTTAAACCCCTATCAGACGTCTGGGGACGCACCTGCACGCGACGGCGCTACGTATGTTGTTAACCGACACTTCCCCTCCCATAGTTTGTGGTATTTCTAAATTTTTAAAATGGACATGGTTGATTCGCTGCAATAGATTGTCTATCTTAATTTAATCTACTTTTAACTAATTTATTGTATGTATAAAAGGTACTTTTTACTCTTTTTAATTCTTGACACATTTGTATTATCGATCTGCAGTTTTATATGTATGTAATGCTTTTAAGATATCTCTGCATATCGAAATAAAGCTTTCAACCATGAAATGGCAGAATCTTCCCCTTACTATCTATAGGAGAGTAAACCTGGTCAAAATGGTTATCCTGCCAAAGCTGATATATTTGTTTGGGGCTATACCACTCGAGTTCCCTGAGAAGCTACTGGGAAACATTCAAAGCAAGATAGGTAGCTTTATATGGGCTAACAAGAACTCCAGGCTATCTTGGAAGAAGCTAAAACGGAGGCTGATCAAAGGTGGCCTTGCTCTCCCAGATGTTTTTTTATATTCTTTAGCTTTTTTGTTTAAAAATATTCGCTGTCTACTCTCTAGCCCTCCTGGTTCTAATTGGGGGATGATTCTGGATGCCATGGTTCATTTTGAGGGAGGTAGTACTGGGTTTTTATATAAATTTGGCGCTCCCAGATTTTTCGAAAAGGTACTGTTGAAAGTAATGAGGTCAGTTCTCAGAGTGTGGCAAAACTTGAAAATGAAGTGGGGAATAAGATATTATTCCGATTTTGCCCCTATTTGGGACTCTCCAGGGCTCCACGCCTGCCTAAATGATATCTTGGCTATTCCTATCAGGAGGGCAGGAATCGTCATCTGGTCCGATTTAATATCACAGGATGGAGTTTATCCATGGGAGGTGTTACAGGCTAAAATAGGGGTCTCTTTCTCACGCTTCAAGTATTTGCAATTATGTTCTTGGTTCGCTGCTGAGAAAGACCTTATCGGTGGAAACTGGGAGATCAAGAATACACTCCTAAATGTAAACCCCCCAAAAAAGGAGGTAGGGATATGGTACAGGGCGTTAATTGATGCAGAGGATACTGATCTTCCTCCTCCCTACAGGGTGTGGAGTTTATCATCTTTGGAAGATGTTTCTGTTGATTTGTTTTTTCTCTCTCCCCATAATTTATATAAGTATGTCAAATCAGCTTCTCTAAAGAAAAATCATTTATTTGTGGTAAATAGACTGTACTACACCCCAAAAATAATTGCTAGGTTTGTTTTAAACTTAGTTCCGAAATGTCCTAGGTTTGACTTAGTAGAGGCTGATGATCTACATATGTTTTTTGATTGTGGATCCCTCAGAATTTTCTGGGGAAATGTGGAGAGGGCTTTGGAGGGAGTTTTTAAAGTTAAGATTAATCTTAATCTGTCACTAGTTGTTTTTTGTATTGAGAACAATTCTATAAACCAATTACCTAACAAATCGACTGGTTTATTCCTCTGCTTGATATTAGCAGCCCGTAGAGAGATCTGTAGGCTGTGGAAAGACCCTGAGCCATCGCAACATGAGACCTGGTTGAGAGCAGTATTGAGTATGGCGAGACTGGACCAAGGGGAAGGGAGTATCTGGATACCATTAATCACCTGGGGCACAGAAATGAGGTTAGTCTAAGTACCCGTGGTCCAATGATTACACCAAGCCTCGCACAAATGAAGCCTGCCTGGTCGGCGTAAAAGCGAATGTAAGAGCATGGACCCAGGGCGTCCAGTTTGGAAGAGGGGTTTTCTTATGCGAAATTGCAGATGCTTAAAGTGAAATGGGGACACACACAAAAAATACAAAAAAATAATAAAAAAATAAAATAAACGTTGGAAAACAGTGTTAGAAATGGGGGTCTCTAGTTAGGAAGGGTTTGCACCTCTATCCAAGGTAGGACCCTTCTTCCTAGTCAGGGTAAGGAGGATACACTTCTAAAATAATCCCTGCTCACCCCCTTGGTAGCTTGGCACTAGTAGACAGGCTTGTGTTTAAAGCATTTGCACATAACCAACATTAATACAGTGAAAATACTACAAAAGGACACCACACCAGTTTTAGAAAAATAGGCAATATTTTATCTGTGCTAACAAGACCAAAAACGACATAAAAAACATGCAATTCACAGAAATAAAAATACTCAAAAATAGACGTGAAATATGGTTACTTGAATTTGAAAGCTCCGTCTGGGGCTATTAAGGCGTCTTGGACAAAAGTTCAAACAGTTCTGGCTGATGGCGTTGTCGCAGGCCAGCTACAGCATCGGGAAGACCCACAAAACAGTACCTTTAGAAGTGTGCAGGGCATCTGAGACCTCTCGTTGAGCTCCAAAGAGCTGGCATCTGCTGGCATTGTTTTAGGAGGTCGGTGCAGGAGCCATTGGGCCCTTGAAGTCACATGCGTTGTAGATCGAACTCCATGCAGTTAAAGTCCGGTGCGCCGGCATGGGCAGGCATCAGGGCTGTGGTGCAGAGTGCAGCGGCGCGGCGTGCAGTGACTTCAGGTTGTGGTGCAGGAAGCAGCTCGGTGATGGTTGTCCAGCAGTGTGGCTGAGACCAGGGCTGCAGTACAAAGTACAAAGTTATGCGGTGCTTGTCGCAGTGCTGGCAGGTCACGGTGAAGGAAGCGGGGAGTGCTGTGCCCACAGGTCAGGGTGCAAGCAGTGGATCAGTGGTGGCAGTGGCAGCGGTAAGACCAGGGCTGCAGTCCCACTAAAGCATTTGATTTAAGGCCCTGGGCACACACAGTGCACTTTACTAGGGACTTACCAGTAAATCAAATATGCCAATCATAGAAACACCAATCGATAATACAATTTACCTGGAGTGCATATGCACTTTCACACTGAGTAGCAGTGGTAAAGCACCCAGAGTCCTAAAACCAACAAAAACAGGGTCAGAAACTTGAGGCCAAAGAGCAAAAAGTCTTAAAATGCCAAGTCTAACACACAGCAAAGAGATTTTACAGGTATCTTAAATAGGTTATACTATCCAAAAGTAAATGTAAAAGAAATCTATGAGTGTATAAGCTGAACATAAATATGTAATTCGTAGACACTATAGTAAAAGGCAAAATAGAAGAGTGGTTAGATGAGGACATTATCTAAAAATATAGTATAATATAGTGAGCAGCAAAGGTGGAAGAGGAACTGCCATACTTAAAATATATTTTATTAAGCCTGTGTGAGTGATTGTGTATGAAATTACACGTGGGTGCTTGCTTACAATATGTAATTTAATATTATGTAATTTGCACCCACTCACATGGTCAGGCAGACACTTACACACCCAGCTACAATGCCACAAAAGCATTTATGTACTCACCACTCATATAACCTGGCAGTGACTGTCACACTCCCTCATACACCCATAAAAGCATTCAAACACCCATTTACTCACCTTTATATCCACTTACATAGTCAGTTACACACTCATACAGCCACAGTCACACCCACTCACAAACCTATATAACCATTTATGTACCCAGCACTGAGACAGTCAGTTACACACATACTTACACACCCATACACCCAGTAATACACCCAGTCACCCATCCATACAGCCACTCACATACCTATTTACAAAAACATACAGCCACTCACACACCTTGTCAGACAGCGACAGAGGCAGTTACACATCCAGTTCCAAACTCTTACAGCACTTATGTATCTACTACCAACATATCCACTTGCACATACAGTTACACCCAAACACCCAGTAACACAGCCAGTGGCCAATCCAATCAGCCACTTACATATCCTTTTAGACACTCATACAGTCACTTACACATCTAGTGACACATCCACAGAGGCACTGGTACATTCACTCACATATCCACTCAACCTCAGACACACAAAGTGACCCACTTTTATAGCCACTCATATACCCATGGAGACACCCATGCCCAGACACTTACACAGCCTCTTAAATACTGATATAACCATTTATGTAGCTATTTACTTGCTTATAGTATGTGTTGGAAATATCCATTTCTGCAGGGTCACCAAAAACTGTTTACCTTCCTCCTTCTCTTTTTATGACCTCATTGTTTTTGCTTTAGGACTCTGGACACGTAACCAATGCTAATCAGCACTAAAGGGCATGTGCTCTATACCTAAAATATGGTGACATTGGCTTATCCACAATTTGTATATTTAATTTACTTAGAATTTCCTAGTAAAATGTACAACATGTCTCCAGATCCTGTAAATGGAAGGCAATCAGTGGGCCCACAGCACTGATTGTGCAGCTCACTCAAGTAGCACTTTAAAGATGTCTCAGGCATGTCATTGCAGAGCCAGTGTGTGCAGTTTTAAACTGTCATGTTGACCTGGCAGGCCCAAATCTTCCTTTTTAATACACATCCGTTTCCCCTAAGGCAGGCAATGTACAATACAAGGGCAGGATGCAGTGTATTTTAAGTAGGACATGCACCTTTAAGTTTTACATGTCCTGATAGTGAAAACCTCCTAAATTTGTTTTCACTACTGCAATGCCAATCTCCTCCATGGGATAACATTAGGATTGCCTTCTTATATTTTATGAGTGTAATTTCCAATTGGGAAGAGCTGGTACCCCCACATTTGAAGTCTCTAGAATAATAATTTAAAAGGACAACTCAAAGTGAAGTTGGTTTTTAAATTGCAATGCTGGAAATTCCACTTTTAGAAGGTTGGCATCTTCCTACTCAAACCATTTGGTGCCTTCTGCATGTCTCTGGAATACACATCTGGGGTGGGTGACAGCTAACTTCCCACATTTCCCCAAGACAGCCACACATAAAGGAAGAGTAGTTGTGACCGAGTTCCCATCTTCATTCTGATGGGTTATGCTAAGCAGGATGGGATGGAGGAGCTGAAACCTACACCTGAAAGGGCTATGTACTATCCCCATACCACAAATAACTGTATACCCCTCTGTAGTCAGTCTGGAATCAGGGCAGGAAAGGCATGGTCTTGTGCACTAAAAAGGCATCTCTCTGAAGTACCGCTTCTTCAAAAGCCCAACTACACGTACTGGACCTCTGACAACAGCAAATAAACTCTTCTGGAACTGAGGACATTCTACCAGGAAGAAGGACTGCTGTACTGCGAGGAGGGACTGCCACTCTGCTGAACTGCTTTGCTGAGTTGGCCTGCTGCCTGCTGCTTCTTGCCTGAGAGTGAGAAGGACTGTATCTGCATCTCTACATCCCAGAACTGAAGTATCTCCAAGGGCGTGTTGGCTTAACTCCTGTTCCTGAAGTCACAGGGATATCAAAGACTTCACCCTTCAACCAGAAACTGGACTTGGTCTGCTGTGAGTCCTACTCTGTCGAGTGGTACCAATTTACTCCTGGTGCCTTGGAATTGAGTTTTCTGTGCTACAACCCAGAACATCTAAGTATTGACCACATTGTGCTGATCAGAACCGGCAAAAAATTCCTTTGAAAATGACGCATCGCCTGTTCGAACCACGGACACTGCATCAATGACAGAGCAGTGTACCATCCCCTGTTTACGACGCATCTCTCAATTTGTGAATCACTTTATGCTGCATGCATCATCTACGGCCCAGAGGTTTAACAACTTTGCATCACCCAATGGTTATTGCATCTTGACTCTTGATGCATCCTCAATTTTGTGCAACTCAGAACGTATCGCCCCATCTGTTAGATAGACAGCAGCGCATCACCTCATTTTTCCACGCATTGTCTTTAACGTTGATGCATCCAAGGTACTGTTCAGCAGACCAAGGCTGGTCCTTTTATCCTATCTGTGTTCCATCGCGATCGGCCTGAACTTTTGGATTTTGCGACCAGATAGCCTTGGTTGGTGTTTTGCACTACAAAACAGTTTGTTCTTTAAAAATCCATATCTTGACTTATGGTCTTGTTTTACTCATAAACATGGCGGCTATTTTTCTAAACTGGTGTAGAGTCCTTTTGTGGTGTTGTCACTGTTTTACTGTGTGTTGTGTGCACAGATACTTTACACATTACCTCTTAGTTATGCCTGCCTGCTCTGTGCCAAGCTACCAGAGGGTGATCAGAGGTTAATTTAGAGTGTGTTGCTGACTTAACCTGACAAGGATTTTTGTTCCTGCTTGGACAGTGTGCATACCTCTGCCAACTAGAGACCCAATTTCTAACAACATGTAATCAAATAGCATGTACTGTAATGTTACATGTTTTCTATATTTGCTTTTCAAATATCTACTTGTGTATAAAGAGGAATGGAAGGTGAAGTGGTGAGGTAAAACAACTAACAATTATGCTTGTTAAGAACATTAAAGAAATGGGCAACTAGTGCTACTGGCATGTAATTTGCCATATTGAGTCATCATGTCTTGCAGTTTTGGTGAAAACTATCAGGGATTGTAACCATCTGGTTGGGTTACAAGGGTCCCCCAGATGGTCCAGCTGCTCATCATCCTGTTCTACATCCTTGTATGTATGGTTTTCAGATGTTTCCACACAGAGAAATTATATTTTGAATGCTTCTTCCCATACCTTTCAACAGTATTTTGCTGCATATATTGCATTGGACAATTTTTACAAGAACTTTGGGCCATATGTATCATTGAAATTCGCATTCGCAAAGGCCGAAATTCGCAGAATTTCGGCCTTTGCGAATGCGAATTCTCAATATGGTATGTATTAAGCAAATGTGGTTCAAAATAAGGAATCGCACAATTTGCGATTCCTTATTTTGCAATTGCATTTAAGGAATCGCACAATTTGCTATTCCTTAAATGCAATGTATCATGCAAAAAAATATTGCTAATTGTCCCTAAGGAATCGCAAATTGCCACCAACTTCAAGTTGGTGGTAAGTTGCGAATTCCTTCCAAAAAGCAATTTTTTTAAAAACAAAAGGTGCCATGTGATGCTCATACATGCCCTTAGGGCATGTATGTGTGCCATATGCGCACACATGTCATTTTCAGGGGTGCAGCAGGGTGTCCTTTGGACACCCCTGCACCCTTGAAAATATTCTCAATTTGCGATTAGCTAATTGCTAATCGCACATTTCCCGTTCATTCCTGTGGGCCTCCTGGCCCATAGAAATGAATGGGAAATTATTCCTTAATTGCGATTAGCAATTTGCTAATCGCAATTAAGGAATTTCAAGAAATCGCTAAAAAGAAGCTGATTTCTACATACACACCATTTTGCGATTTCTAAATAGCGATTCCTTAAAAATCGCTATTTAGAAATCGCAAAACGGAACTATGATATATATGGCCCTTTATTTTCTCCTGAAGGGCTGGAGAAATACGCAGACCATCAGAGAACTTCTTTGGAGGTGGTATATCTTGTTCTTCTTTGCACAGCTCTTGTCCTTTTCTTCGATCATTAGCAGAAGACATCCTAACTTTAAAACTCTGTACTTTTGAATGAAATCCAAAAAAAGACAGCACTGTGGTTCTGAGATGTGAAATCCAAATAAGTGTTTTAGTGTGTGATTTGCAATGTGCATGGGTGGAGACTTACTATATCCAATGAGAAATGTATGTTTAGGTGTGTTCCCGGAATCACAGCAGATCTGTAGTTGCATCACATTGAATCTGTGGATTGGCCAAACTCGTAAAATAAATGTGTTGTGGAGCACAGATAGGCTTCCATGTATTAATGCATGGATATGGATTACCTGGTCTAAATGTGAACATTTGTGGGGCCTGTATATGATATTTATATTTTTCTTTTTTAAGAGTTTATCAAATTTGTGGATCTATTGAGATTGTGTCACAGGAACTAGTAACCATAGAAAACTTGATGCGCTCCCTTCTTGAATTTGTGGTGGTTCCGCGGACCCATAAAATGAATTAAAAAAGCGAAAGACTTGATGTATTGTATTTATAGAAAGACTATATGAGCTACCTTATCTTGATTTATTAATTTTTACTTCACAATGTATAAGAATGATAATAATAAATGTGTGAATAAAATGTGTTTATACACTTGTAAAACTGTATATTACTAAACTGAACTTTTGGGTGAAATTGTAGTACAATTTCTGTTTTTTAAAATGATGAAATTCAATAAAAAAACAAAGGTTACAGGAAAGTTATAGTTAGGAAATTGCATTAAAAAATGGAGATATTCACTGAAAAAAACAAAGGTTACAGGCACATTATAGTTAGCCTCAGATTTTGCACATACAAAACCATAGCACTTCAGCAGTTATAGTTACATGAGCTAACTATAACTTACGCCCCGCAATGCACTGCTTTTGGCCCCACATATTATATCACTCATTACATGCTCAGTGACATCACTGATGGCATTGCACATGACATCACTGATGCCAACTTCCAGCAAAGTAAACTTCCAGCTAAAGGTTATAACTGTTTACAAAACGCATGTGCTTCTAAGGCAGCATAGGTGTGCAGATGTATTGAACATATTGTAAATCTTTGTATTGAATAGAAACTCTGTGTGTGAGTGACAGTTGACGATTTGTGTTCATTATGTTCCACACAAATACTTTGGGAACTGCATCAAAAGTTTCCAGCAGGGAAAATATTCTACAGACTACCTACTAAGTATTGCAAGCAACTTTGAGTTATTAGACAGGATCATCTCAGAATGACAATTTCTAATTAAAATAGAAGACTGTGACTAACATGCATTAAGCAATGAACATGCACTTGTTTTGCTTCAGAAGATGGGGTCTCTGTAAAGTTTTCAAGACAGTTTTAAGACTGCAAATAGTATCACCTTAAGCACCTTCAGACATTGCTTATTTTAAGTGAATAGTGTTTTTTTTTGCCACGTGTTGCAAAGAGTGTACCCTGTTCCTTAGTAAATACTTTTGTATGCTGTGTAGTGTATTTTTTCTGAGGGTTTCACTGCCTGCAAACAGTCTGGTACAGGGTAAACTCTCTATATAGTGTAAATACTATTTACCATATCCACTTCTCAACGTATATCAACTTCATTTCTCAATGTAGTTTCAGTGAGTGTCAGAGGTTTGTTACAGATTAAACTGTCTGTGGCAGGGCATTCCTTTTTAAACAGACATTCAATATTTATAGGAACATGGCTTTCTCTTAACAGTTGTGTACAGATTGAACAATGAGGGTTTTCCATATACCTATGGTTGATTGTTAATTGTTCTCTTCAACACCAGGCTCTAAGTATTCTATCATAATCCCTGTACCTGACATACATAAACATGTCCGAAGGCACAGCAGAAATATCCTGTACAAGGGTCACCACTTTTTTCATCCTTTTTCCAACAGCCAGCTGTGCATGATCACACTTGTTTAGAAAAGCATTAGTGATTCTTCGCAAAACATTTATGACTGTTTTCAAAACATCCATGATTGTTTTAATCCCTTTGCAGCTAGGCCCCCGTGCTAAGCGTTTTTTTGGCTATTTGGGGGAGTTCGTGCTTAGGCCCCTGTAACATTTTGACCACATAAGGTATCCATACCAAATTTGCGTTCTTTTCTTCCAACATCATGGGGATTCTAAAGATACCCAGGGTTTGTGGATTCCCCTGGCGAGGACCCAGAAATTACCCAAAATACAGCAACATTTTGTTTTGCTTTTGGAAAAATGGGAAAAAAGTGCTGCAACTGAAAGCGTTTTTTTTCCCTGCAAATGGTATCAACAAAAGGCTTGTGGTGCTGAAATCACCATCTTTATAGCTTTCAGGGACAGACAGACTTTTGTCAGAAAACCAACGTTTTTTAACCAGTTTTGGCATTTTACTTGGACGTAGCCTATTTTTGCTATTTTTTTGTGCTTTCAACCTTCCTCTAGTTAATGATAGAAATGGGTATGAAAGTAATAATGGATCCTAGAAAGCTATACATTTAAGAAAGATAGACAAAATTCAGAATTCAGCAAGGGGTCATTTGTGTAGATCCTTCAATGTTTCTTTAAATGAAAAATCGAAAATCATTTGAAATAAACAGCCATTTGTGCCAACACTTACACCTGTAAATTCTTCCAAGTATGACATATTTTTTTAAGCAATATACTGTTACATACGCTGTACCTTTATGATTGTGGGGATATATAGGACTTGTAGGTTCACCAAGAACATGACGGACCAAGAGCCACTAACTGAACAGCATCTTGCAATGGTTTTTCATTGTGCAACGGGTATGTAGCAATTCATTTGGGAAAATATATACAGTGCAAAATTTGGGATGAAAGACAACTCTGGTGAGGCAAGGGCCTGTGACTGGGAAGAGCCAAAAACATAGGGATTAAGAGTATAGCACCGCAAATTCTAAGTGCTATATTTAAAAGAAATACGTTTTTAGCCAATTATGCATTGGTCACCCACACAAGTGAGGTATCATTTTACACAGGAGACTGAGGGGAATGCTGTGGGGTAGGACATTTGTGCCAGCATGGTGATTCCTCACAAAAATATGTGGAAAAAAAGGTGGGTTTTTTCAGCTAAATTTGAGGTCAGCAGGGGATTCCGGATAAAAAAGTGTTGGGGAATCCGGGTAGGAAAATGTTGGGGGATCCACGCAAATCATACCTCGCAGGACTCCCCCAGGTGTCTAGTTTTCAGAAATGTGTGACTTTGGTAGTTTCCCAAAATGTCCGCCGAGCCTAGGGCCAAAAACTCAGGTAACCCCCCCTTGCAAAGCCAGGTTGTTTTGTGATAGGTAATTTTGATGTTTCCACAATACGTTTTTGGCCTTGCCTGTTGCGGGTACTTGGCCCACCCACGCGAGTATGGTATCATTTTTATCAGGAGATCTAGGGGGAATGCTGGATGGTAGGAAAATTGTGCCACTCTGGTGATCCCACAACTTTCCCACACAGAAATTTGAGAAAGATTTTTTGTTTTCGGTTACTTTTGAGGATTGCTGAGGATTCCTGGTAGGAAAACATTGGGGGTCCATGCAAGCCATACCTCGCTGGACTCCCCCGGGTGTCTATTTTTAAGAAGTCTGTGGGTTTGGTAGTTTCCCAAGATGGCTGTCAAGCCCTGGGCTAAAAACCAAGGTGATCCCCCTTGCAAAACCAAAGTGGTTTTGAGATAGGTAATTTTGATGTTGCTTCAATATGTTTTGGGCCTTGCCTGTCACAGGTACTTGGCCCACCCACACGAGTGAGGTATAATTTTTATCGGGATATCTGGGGTGAATGCTGCATGGTAGGAAAATTGTGTTTTTTCTGATACCAGAATATTATGACACAGTAATGCATGAAAAAGGCTTGACTACAGTCACATTTTTCGGTTTGCATGGCATTGTGAGTAAAAAAAAGTGTTGTGGTCCATGAGAGGCACCTCACCGAGCACTCACCATTTTTTTTGGTTTACAGAAATATCTAAAGTTGGCAAAAAAATAATAGAGGCAGACTTCACCTTAGCACAGGTAGACAAATATGACTGCCTATCCATCTGCTCCTCAAGTACACACACATACTGATTGGATTTGGCACGAGGGTGAGTCAAAGGTTCAACATGTATATTTTATTAACAAGAAATGTCACGAAAAGGAAATGCACTGTTAATATTTAAAAGGTTAAAAACCTAACCAATGAGCTGTAAAGCCACAGCAAGGCACCAACCTCTTTACAGGCCATTCACACACCTTTCATACTTGACACACACTTTCACACCAACAGCTGTTGCCCCAGCACATTACAACACTCACATCAACAGATAATATGAGACAATATACACCCTGGCAGAGAGAGACAGAAAAGACAAATATTACTTCAAAATTAACAATTCCTTAAGTACTCACACATACTGGTTGGATTTGGCACAAGGGTAAGTGAAGGTTCAGAGCGTAAAATTCAATTAACAAGAGATTTCACAAAAAGGAAATGCACTGTTAATATTTAAAAGGTTAAAAACCTAAACCAATGACTAAAGTCACGGCAAGGCACCAACCTCTTTACAGGCCATTCACATACCTTTCATATGTGACACACAAGACCATTCACACCGCCAGCCGTGGGCTCAGCAAATTACAACATTCCCATCAACAGACAGCACCATTCAAGGGCCCATCACTTTCATCAATTTCACTACATGACTGACACAGCAATCACACAGGCTGGTGGTTGACATAGTGTGCGCAGTGGCGTTTGACTAGGAGAGTGTGTAATGACCAGCTGAAAGTCTCTACTCACCCACTGCCAGCCAAATGCCAGCCCACACACACCATCAGCCAAGCCCCAGCCCAACGATACCACCAGCCCACGCATACAGCCAACCAAGCACCAGCCCACACACACTGCCAGTTAAGCACCAGTCCATGCACACTGCCAGCCAAGCCCCAGCCCACCCACACCACCAGCCCACGCATACCACCAGCCATGTTCAGTGGTTGCCAGAGACTGCAAACACCACTGTAGAATACAGGGGGTGGTAGTGGCACTATAGAGCTAGCTGGTCTAACTGCTGACCTATCCTGTGGAGGGTTCCGGAAGCAGTTGGGGCATCAAGCACTCAGTTTAGGTCATCCAAAATGCGCAGGTATGAGGGATTCCTAGGACCTACACAACAAACCTTTCTTTTTTCAGTGAATTTCTAAGGTTATTTCACAGTACTAGTGAGCCAAAAAAAAAATGTTAGACCATCTGACAGCAGCAGTTACTGGTGTATGTATTATCTATGTACAAATCTCTACCTGTCAGGGAGGGTTCCATAAATATGGTACTGCTGACAGATCTACCTTTACCTGGTTTTGAAGTGGTTACTTCTGCACCATATCTGCAACCATCCATTAACATCTACAGACAGTTGGCTCCATAATGTGCCATATTGAAATGAAGTCAACCACTAACTCATAAAGAAAACAGTAATATTACAGCTCACTGTGGAATTTGGAAAGTGCAAGGATGAAAGGTATATGTATCGACTTCCACATTCCTCCATATAACTAGACGTTTTGGTGATAGTACTTAAGGCAAGCAGAGCACATTGGTGAGATAGTTACATGTTGATTCAGAGCATATATTTTAAACTAACATATCTTCTGATATTATAATGTCACATCTGGTAGAAAACTAAGAAAAATAACTTTTAGCCCTTATAGTTACATACTTCAAACAACAAATAATAATTGAAAGTTGTTTTTAACGTGTTCTACAGCAGCTTTAGTGATCCATATTTAGCAATTAAAGTAAATCAAGGCAGAAGAGTTGTGTTACAAATGAATACATACCCTTTTGTTTACACTCCTATTTCATAATATGTCTAAGCTGTTCCAGACCCTTCAAACAACAATAAATGGGTGGTATTTTTCTCTTGGAAAGGTGGCAACCCTATACCTACCCCAGTTTTTTTGTCTTTGCGGATCTAATATGAGGTCTGTGCCTCACAATACGGTCTCCATGCATTGAAGCTTACGGTTACTGGATCTGCAGAAGATCTGCGGTACAGCTCTGTTTTTTTGCAATATTCATTTTATATATTGAATGCATTGCAAGTGTATATGGAGAAAATTGCTTCACAAAAAAACTTGAATAAAATTATATATAGTTGGTCACTGTGTTGTTTGAATGTTGTTTTTATGAGTTTTCTGGATTTGCGGTGCTGCCGCGATAGCACCACAATGGCAACTCAAATGTATGACACGCTTGCAATCAATCTCAATCTGTTCAGCAAGGAAGTACCCACCTTTGTTAGTCATTCATTTTTCGTGATATATTTTGATGTGTTACTCATTTACTGGGGTAAAAATGATTCTCGAAGAAAGAAGACAAGAGCAGGAGGAAGAAGGAGAGGACCCACACAAGAAATAGGAATCATCAGTGTGGAAATTCTTCACCATTCCATCCGGAGAGAAGAAATTAATGGCAAACATAGTACAGTGCACCATCTATGACAAGAAGCTTGCCACCCTTGGATATGTTCCTCCTATTAACGATTCTGTATCTACAAAATCGGTAATAGTGAATGGCTTCCCATTCATTCCTATTGGCCTACAGGCGCATAGGAATGAATGGGAATTACCGAATCGGTAATATTGAATAATACCGATTTGGTAAAATTTACCAAGTTATTACCTAATACTATTTACCAATTTTCAAATCCTGAATCGGTAAAATTTGGTATTTAAAAATCGTTAAATAGTGATTACCTACATTTGGCCTCTAGTGCCCTCTATGGTGATTCAAGGAGTAACATCATATGTGCCAAAAATGCTTGACACCATCACCTTGTGCTGAAAATGTAACAAGGTGATTAAAATGGGGAAGTAATCACTGCCTGCATTTGTGAAGTCCATAGTAGATCACAAATGTTAAAGATCTTCAAGATGCTACTTTTGAATTTATGTTTCTCTCAGTTACAGTACCCTTCATGTTCATTTTGTTTTTGATAAGGAAAAACAAATACAAAGAAATAACAAAACTGTTTCAATATAAGAGAAAAAAAAGATTCTTCTCTGAACCGCATCTATTGGTTTAAAGAAAGAGAAAATAAATGTTGTTAGTTAATGTGTTTCTGTTTGTGTGTGTGTTTATGTGTTGTGTCTCTATATACATGTGCACATGAGTGTAGAGTTTGTGTGGTTATTTCTATTAGTGAGAGTAAAAGAGTGTGCTGAGTAAGTCAGTTTATGCATGTCAGAATCCAGTTGTGCATGTGCATGAGTGACAGCAAGTGGATGCCTACAACCATGTGAATATGTGTCTGTGTATAACAGACTGACAGATTGTGTGTGTGTATGTGCATATGAATGTGTGAGTGAGCGTTTAGGGAGAGTGAATACAATGGACTGTGTATAACTATGGAACTTATTGTACTTGTGTCTGTATTTGCGGATTTATTTTTGGGGATGTGTAGTACTGTGAGTGACATTTTGAAGATTTTCAGTAAGTCCATGAGTATGTGAGTGTTTCTGTGCTAGACTGTGTGTTAAGCCATGTGTGGCATGCCCATTTGTATATGATAGATTCACTGGTTGAGTGTTTGTGTGTATAAGTGAGTGAGTATGTAGGGAGTGTGAAACCTTGCGTCTGACTTAATGTGGGAGGGTATGTATTTCTAAGTGCATGTGTGCATACATGTTAATAATTGTGGTTGAGTAGGTGTGTATATGATTGGGTGAGTTTGAGTGTGTCTGAATGTGTGTAACTTAATCTATTAGTGTCCATATTTGTGCATCTAGATTTTGTGGTGTGAGGAGAACTATGAGTGAAATTTTGAGGATGTGTGAATAGGTGCATGTTAATATTAGTGTGCATGTGTGCTTAACTGTGTGGTTATGCATGTGTCTGTATGTGTGGCGGAGTGTTTGCAGTACAATGTGTGTTTTCAAGTAAGTTAGTGTGAGAGATGAATGTGTTTTAATGTATATGTGAGGGTAAGTGTGTAACATCACTTGCAAGACCATGCACATTTAATTAAATATGTACTTAGTAATTTTACATTTTCAAAACATAAATATAAACAATTATATGAAAACAGTATTTAAAGTCTCACATTGGACGCACATAGCACACAAAATGATATCACTATTTCATCAACCACATTGACTCTCCATTGTCTGTCTTCTTTGTTACCGTTTTATTCTCAAGTGAAATGCTTTAATGATTTTAAGAACTACACAATTATTGTAATGTTTATTAAGAAACCGTATGTTGACGCAATATAAGAACAAATCATTCAAGAGCAGGTTGAAGGATCTTTGGAGCACTGAATAAAAGACAAGAAAAATTGTGTCAGAACTTACAAAAACAACCTCTGCGTAGAGAACATCTATCTTTGATTGCCTTGGTTGATATAGTATGAGTAAGTAAAATGATTCTAAAGTGGTGTAAACAACTCTTACCATATTTAAATTGCCTACACCTCCCTATTTCTGTTGGTTCATTTGTATGGTGAAAAGGTATGACAATGTACTCAAACTCTGTTTTATTGTGATATGTGATAAAGTCTAAGGGCTTTATTACAAGTTTGTCAGTCCACACACTCGCAAGGGTGAAGTGGTGACAGTCTTCCGACCACCCCATTATGACCAGGGTGGTCGGGACGCCCTGGGACCACAGCAACCATCAGGGATCAGATGGCCCTGCCAAGTATATTGTGGCCTCAATACCAGGTGGTGGTATTGAGGCCACAATATACTTGGCAGGGCCACTTATACCCCACCAATCATGTTATTGGTTTCCTCACACCACACTTTTCATGGCAGTGCGACAGCCATGAAAATGTAGTAGTGAGGATGCAAAGCCCATGCGATCTGTATGCACACAGGGTGACACAACATGTACCTCCCTGTGTGCATGCACACAGGTACCTGCACAGGCTGCAGAAGCCCATGCAGGTACTGCTTTTGACGTTCCCACTGCATGCCTGTTTCATAGGCACCATCCTATGAAACGCCAAAGAAGAGCACACTAGACAGGAAAGTAACTCTTCATCTGGTGGGCAATTTGTACATGTGTTTGGCAGTGTGGGAATGGAGCGGTCCCACTCCTGCACCACTAAAATCATAATGAGGCCTTAAGACACATCCCATAGCACTATTCAATAAACCCTCCTCAACATTCAAATTTATAGAAAAGAAAGTTAGAACTTTCTCTAAATCTGCCGTTCAAGACACTGATTTCTCTAATCTCTCCAAATTCTTAACCACTGATTGACACAGTGGTAAATGTATACATTAATGCTCCATCTTGTCTTTGCACAGAAGAATATAATGTTCTAATTCTCTAATGTCAGCATTTCTGCATTAAAGTCTGCACACTCGTCCAAAGTTGGCATAAGACAAACAATTCGTTTGAAGATGTTCTATCACAGCTTCTAGAGATATGTGGTTCCGAAAAAGAGTAGGTGCGACTCTGAATTGACAATTTAGCTTTCTATGTTAGCATTCCTACTCTTATGCCTTTCAACCAAATGTTAACATTTCAAGTGCTGCTAATGAATTTCTAGTTTGTTCATAAAGTAGTTTATTGAACACTGCCTGACCCTGAATCAGCTGATTTAGAACCCCAAACACTATAACATGTTTTCCACCAAAAGAGTATTATACTCTGCCCTGAGAACCTCTTGCATTCTAAGGCGAACAAATGCAAGCATTTGTTTGACACTGTTAGACCAACCAACCTTAGTGTGGTCTTCCTGCTGACATTTTGCTTTCCTCCTCCAGTTTTTCTGACAATGTTTTTGCTAGCCTTAGAACTCTACGCACTTTACCACTGCTAACCAGTGCTAAAGTACATGTGTTATCTCCTCTAAACATGTTAATATTGGCTCATACTCAATTGGCATACTTAATTTACTTATAAGTCTCAAGTATAGTGCGCTACATGTGTCCAGTTTTTGTAAATGAAATGCTACTAGTGTGTCTGCAGCACTCATTGTGCCACCAAGTTAAGCAGCCCTTTAAATATGTCTCAGACTAGCCATGGCAGAGCCTTTGTGCGCAGTTCAAGCTGCCATTTCAACCAGGCAAAATAAACGCTACACCAGGGCCAATCCTTTATTTTTAATACACATAACATACCCCTAGGTTAGTCCCTAGACAGCCTAGAGTGCAGGGTGCAATGTATCTAAAAAGCATAACATGTACTGTTAAGTTTTACATGTCCTGTTAGTGAACTTATGGTAAAGTGAGAGTTTAAATTACAATTCTGAAAATGCAACATTTAGAAAGTTGGCATTTTCTTGCCTAAAGCAGTTGGTGCCTGCAGTCTGTCTTTTGTCACATGACGGGGTGTGGTTAGCAGTTAGCCTTTGTGTATTCCTCCTAGACAGCAACACAAAATGGGTGCTTAGATGTGACTGAATGGGCCATCACTGGCAGGATGGGAGGGAGGAGTCTCACTTGCACCTTATAGGTTGTGTCTTGTCCTCACACTAAGGTCTGCACAGCCCATAAGAAGTTAGTCTGGAGCCAGGGCAGGGAAAGCAGGGCATCTGTGCGCTTTAAAGTCATGCCTCTGGAAGCTTCTCCCCCTTCAAAGGCACAACTGTGCATAAAAGAAGGACTTCAGAAACCACTTCTTCAGTACGCTTCTGGACCTGTGGATACTCTACCAGGAAGAAAGACTGCTGTGCTACTGAAGTACTGCCACTTTGCTGGACTTGAATCCTGCTTTGCTGTGCTGACCGGCTGCCTGATGCCCTCTTGCCTGGGTGAGAAAGACTGGACCTGTATTAATTGAACCCAGAACCCAGAGTGACTCTAAGGCTAGTTGGATGGTCTCCTGATTTGATGCCTCAGATACATAACAGGCTTCCAACCACCTTGCACCTGCATCTTTTATCTGTGAGTCTGCCCACCAAATGAGGCCACCCCAGTCTTAGCCCCTAGATGTGGGCCTATGGTTCTTGCCAGTGGAACCAATGCATCTTCTCTGCTGTGCGGTGCATCCCCAAGCATAACCAATGCTTCTCCTTGGCAGAGCAGTGCATCCCTAAGCAGAACTGATGGATCACCACTACTGCATGGATTGGGCCAGTCGCAAAGACCTGCATTGCCCATCAGAGTTCTCGGAACCAATACATTGCTTTGGTGGCATGGCACATCCACAGCCTAGGTCCCCACACATCTTGTCTGCAGCCTTGTTGACAATGCCAGAATCCGCATCACAGCCTCGCAGCTCTTCAGAACCATTGTATTTCCAGCTGAGCATTACATTCCTTATGCTGGACGTTGCATCGCAAGCCCTGTTGATGAGATCCTCAACGATGATGCAACAGGACCTCACACCGAAGCCGCGCCACCTCCCAGGACCAATGTATTGCTTCTGCTGTGGTGCATCTTTGACCCAGAACCATGTAATGCAACCAACATTGAAGTTCCTTTATTCATCAGGCCTAACTGGGTCCCTGTAGCCTAGCGGGGTCCCTGTAGCGATGTCAGTTGGCCTGAACTTGTGACTTTATCCTTGTCCGTCGTGACCAGATACCCCAGTAACATTATGTGATTTTTTAATGCTATTTTCAGTATAAAATTTTATGTTTAATATCTCCAGTTCAAATAATTTGATTTTTGTCATTTTGCTCTTGGTTTATTTATTACACATTACTCTTATTTTCTAACTCTGTTGTGGGCTCCTTTTGTGGAGTTTTCTTTACTGTTTTGCTGTTTAAAATGTTGCACAAATACTTTATACATTGCCTTTAAGTTAAGCCTAACTGCTCTGTGCCAGTCCATCAAGGAGGTGAACACAGGTTAATTTGGGGTTTGCTTGTGCCTTACCCTGACAAGTATTGTGGTTGCTGTTTGACCAGGGCTTACACACCAGTCAACCAACAACTACATTTCAAACAGACACCATGCTTATCTCATCTATAATCAGGATTTTCAATTTGGTTGGAACTCTTGATACTTCATTACAAGGTTCTCTAGTTTTCTTGTCATGCTCCATTGGCAATGTCAGAAGTAGATGCAAATTAATACCTTTTATATTGTATGCAGCAAGTCCAGTGGATACTGTTACAACATAATAAAGGTTGCCATCAGTTTGTTGTGGACATATGCAGTAAGCACTTTTATCATGAAACATTTCCCTGTTCCTCCTTGTCCACTAACACATAAATGTTTAGGCTTGAGTGTACATTTACACTTTTCAGGAAGAATACCATGATCCTCTAAAGCAGTTTTCTCCTTGAATATCTCTAGCTGGTCTTCATTTAATTGACTGACCAACTCCTCTAAGTCTATACTTTGATTCTTGACCTGGTCCATAACATTCGGCTCGATATTCATTGCAATGGCTGCCTTATTCTCAATAATCGTCTGTCCAAGTGGATCTTGACTATGAGATGCTGAACTTTGGCTCGCTTGTGCGGTATCCTTTGCAATGTTGGCTGCTACGGTGTCTTCTTGTTGAATTCCCTTCATTCAACATTTTGAAATAAATTGGAAAGATTGAACATTCAATCTGCTCCTTCACTGCTTGAAATGCATCTTTATATCAGTCAAACTGACCTAACAGTTCCTTTTTATTGTGCCAAAGTTGAAAAAGATCGAGGAGAGTGAGATAAATTAACTCTCTCTTTTCACAACTGTGGCAAGAGAGTTTGCTGTGGTTGATAAAACTTGCTTTGCTTTGTCAAGCTAAACAACCAATGCACCGAGTCCCAGCAAATTATCCACTTTCATTGTTTTCTTCCACATTATTTTTGCATGTGTAGAATTGAACTAATTCATATAGACAGAGATTTTCTAAATGGACCCTTCGATTCGGGTAGTAAATATCCAGTATATTTGTTTTTACAATTCCGGTACTACCAGGATCTGAGCATTGAAGGTATTAATCTCATCAAAAGACTTCAATAATCTGTTATGACTAGAAGCAAGGTCCAAGCTAATGCAGATGATAGCTTTGGACTTTCCATATAATCTAGAGGTACCTAATCTGTCACAAGCCTCATAAAAACTACCGTCTCTTGGAGAAAGCATCTTTAAATTGAAGGATTACAACTTCTTTGTCAAATACTTTTCTGAATAATTCCCTTCCCACACATCCTTAATGTCTGGTGTATGCAGACGTTTTAATGTAAGAGGTAACTTGACATGCAACAACAATGGAATTGTCTGCCACAAACTGAATGTCAATAATTGCATTTCACACATTCAAAATGACAGGGTTATAGTCATTGATGAGTTTTGAAAACTTACTTCTCTTAATGTTGTATGTGTTTTTAGGAGATTTGCCAGTGACTGTATGTTGGAACTGGCACTTTTTGGTTGGCTGAGGTGGTGCCCTATCGAGGAATATCCTCCCACTCCAATCAGGAGCAAGAGATTACACTCCCTATATAACCTTCGCTCACCCTTGGGTAGCTTGGCACTGAGCAGTCAGGCTAATCACAGAGGCAATATGTAAACCATTGACCCAGCACTCTCACACAATAACTACTCCGAGCATCACACAGAACTTCACATGTGGTGTATGTCAATGAAGTGTGTATTCAACACACACATTAATTAACACAACATTAACTTCATGTTTTTCTGGACATAAATTGTAATTGATAATATCACCAGCAGTACTAGGCTCAACCATGTTAAAATGACATCAGTAGCATACACACTTGGGAAAGATCCTAATGCAAAATTTTATTAGAACTAGTCCCACCCTGGCAACTACTATAATTCGGTGCCACACTGTTATAAGGTGTAACTCAGATCACAACAATATCAAAAATCTGTACAGACAGATAATTACAGCACTTTTAAATAGCACTATGGGCCTAAGCTGCACTGATAAAAACCAATGTAACACATAGTATTCTTTCAGCAAGGAATCAATGTGTAAAGCAACCACACCATGCTGTGTAATTATTAACAGATGGTCCTCATGTAGTCACTCCCACACACTCACTCAGGACCGATACGCAGAGCCATGGATATCAGGCAGGTCTAGAAGGAGCGCAATCACACACACAAATGGCACCTTAATCCACTGCCACTGATATTGGGCAGGTAAGTTGATAATATGTATAATGACCCCATGGCCTAAGCCCTCCTCCACCTTTCAGCTAACCGCCACAACCCTAAGCCCAAGGGTTGGAGATTAACCACCCTCCCTGTGATACTAGGCTATTTGCAGCTGGAGTCACACTTAGTCATGGTCCCAGGAAAGAAAGTGCGGTAAGGTAGCAGGGCTAATTAGGAGGCAGGCGACAAATGGGAGTTTGGTCAATTTTCAGGAAGTTCACCCACAAGATGCGGAGCAGAAGCAGGCTCAGGGTGGCAGTCATTAAACTAAAGGATTCCTCAATGTCCTTCTGACACCAGCCCAGTTCTGCTAAGCCCAGGGGTTCATGCAATTTCTTGACCTGCTTCCAATCACTCTCAGAAGTGTTCCTCAGCCCAGTCAATTGCACTCACCACCCAGGCCCGATCTGGGCAGTACTACCTGACAACACAAAGTCATCAGGACCGGGTGAGGAGAGTGTACTGAGCACACAAAATCAACGATCGATGATTGAGGAAAGAAGCTGGGGAACCTCTCGGAAGAAGGAGGCCCAATGTCAGACACACTTCAATCAAAGTCACACCCTGGCAATCCAGGCACAATAGAACACAAATCTGCTCATCTGGAAATGAAGCACAATGTCTAGTGTACATTGATACAGGTCACACTAGACAATACCAGTCACTCACACATGTGCAAGCTTAGCAGTGCTGCATGAGGTAGAATGAGTGATTACTACAGGTATGCCCTCACTCCGGGGGGGGGGGGGAAACAGTGCATCGAATACCGCGCTCACTGAGCAAGCAGTCAGCATGTTTCATGGGAGAGCTGCAGCCCGATTGACAAAGTGGATCACACTGGAACCTACAAACTGTGAATCCGCTCACCACCAACAAGATGCTTATGCATGTTGATGCCCTCACTATGCAGGGGCCACATTCCTTAGATGCAGGCAATACTTTTAGGGCTCCAAAGAAGGCAATCCATTCTCCAAGCTCAATGCTTAGTTACACACTCACACCGAGCAACCAGTTCCGATCCAGTAGACAATGTGGGCACTTAAGAGAGCATGTCTCCAGGTGTCACAAGTAGATGGTGTGAGTTCCTTGCGGGAGGACTTTAATGTTCCTGAGACCTCCACAAAAGAACAGGGGGCAACCTAACAAGCTCTTGAAGAGCACACTTCAGGGTGCCAAACAGCAGCAGGAAGTCTGCCCACAAATGCCTCCGATGAATGTCAGTCCTGTCTGCCATGAGGCTGTAGAATGCAGATCTTAATCTTTAATGGGGCCCTGATCTGGCATGCCAGAGGCCAAGTGTCAAAACCTCTCCTTCTAGTCTATACAGCCAGGCTCTCAAATGGCAGAGGTCTTTCATTCCAGTAGCATGCCCAATGTTTATAGCTGTTGCTGGAGAATGCACAGATGTGCCCCCCCAGCATCCGGTGTGGACTGGAGTCAAACTAAAAGGCACACAAAGAGTGTTAGACCTGGGAAATGCCCACTTTGCAGATGTCAAAAAACAAAGGGAGGTGCCAGTACTGATAACATTTATTTAATGCTAGAACTCATCATCCACATCAAGAAAATTAATTCAAGATAGGGTATTGCTACTTAGTCGCAATTTTATTCTATAGAAATTCAACAATTGTTACAAAATTTATCTTTACATCAAAAGAGAGAAGCATTAGAAAAATTAGGACAATTACGGACACATCAAACTACATTCAAATAGACACTTCAAACATTCCAAAACCTCAATCATGTCACATTCAAAGGGCATTCACCGCATTCAAACCTGAATCAAACATACCACATACTGCTGCTACAATAAAAAGAAAATACAAACTGGATCTGCATCAACTATACAATAGTTAAGTACAATTGTTTAAAAATCGTACATTCCCATGGATTTTTTAAATTTTACACCATTCATTAAGGAATAATACAAATAGGTAGTGTACACAAGATGGTAAGGAGTCTGGGAGTAGAAATGACTCCTATACACTCAAGCAGACCAGTGGAAGATTGGCCTACGCGTTTCAAATCCCCTTTTGTTCGTCGGGGATTCTCATCAGGGCCTCAAACACTATAAGAAAGGAAAAAGAAACATGCGAGGAAATATTTAAAAACAAGAAAATAAAGTGATCATAGCATGTGAAGAGAAGTTCAATTCGAAATGACATATACTCTGCTCAATAACATGGCACGTCAGGAGTCTTAAAGCTTAGTAATGCACCTGTCATGGATTAGCACTGAACTATGGAAATAATCTTGTGAAGAATCTTATGTTAAAGACCATCCTAGGGACCGGTAGGAATAGGGCCCTAGGTAAAAAGTGGCCCACTACTCTAGGTTTAGAAATGCTCACAAAGCAGGAGATACCTTTTTTACACTGAGCTTTCTGGATACTTACCACCCAAAAGGCTATGCGTAGAACCTATGGGGGTCGGAACGGGATAGGCTTCTCTGGGATGACAAGCCTGAAAGTAAAAAGCAAAAAGGTGTGACTCAACTGAAACCATCTAAGCTATTGACATGGCAGGGAAGGACATGGGTGGAAATCTTACCGCTCTGTGACTGTAGGTGAGCACAGGCGGTTAAAGATTTTTGAAGTCCGATGAAACAAGCATGAACCTGCAAGGGGAAATGAGACAAACCTTTAAAGTGAGGCCAAAACATGAATTGCGTGGAACGTGATGCGGGTAGGCTGAGAGAAAAGCCTGTACCACATGAGCCTATTAAATTAAACAGTGTGGGAATAGAGTAAAATACCTTCCCTGCCATGTCAATTGCTTAGATGGTTTCAGTTGAGTCACACCTTTTTGCTTTTTACTTTCAGGCTTGTCATCCCAGAGAAGCCTATCCCGTTCCGACCCCCATAGGTTCTACGCATAGCCTTTTGGGTGGTAAGTATCCAGAAAGCTCAGTGTAAAAAAGGTATCTCCTGCTTTGTGAGCATTTCTAAACCTAGAGTAGTGGGCCACTTTTTACCTAGGGCCCTATTCCTACCGGTCCCTAGGATGGTCTTTAACATAAGATTCTTCACACCATTATTTCCATAGTTCAGTGCTAATCTATGACAGGTGCATTACTAAGCTTTAAGACTCCTGACGTGCCATGTTATTGAGCAGAGTATATGTCATTTCGAATTGAACTTCTCTTCACATGCTATGATCACTTTATTTTCTTGTTTTTAAATATTTCCTCGCATGTTTCTTTTTCCTTTCTTGTAGTGTTTGAGGCCCTGATGAGAATCCCCGACGAACAAAAGGGGATTTGAAACGCGTAGGCCAATCTTCCACTGGTCTGCTTGAGTGTATAGGAGTCATTTCTACTCCCAGACTCCTTACCATCTTGTGTACACTACCTATTTGTATTATTCCTTAATGAATGGTGTAAAATTAAAAAAATCCATGGGAATGTACGATTTTTAAACAATTGTACTTAACTATTGTATAATTGATGCAGATCCAGTTTGTATTTTCTTTTTATTGTAGCAGCAGTATGTGGTATGTTTGATTCAGGTTTGAATGCGGTGAATGCCCTTTGAATGTGACATGATTGAGGTTTTGGAATGTTTGAAGTGTCTATTTGAATGTAGTTTGATGTGTCCGTAATTGTCCTAATTTTTCTAATGCTTCTCTCTTTTGATGTAAAGATACATTTTGTAACAATTGTTGAATTTCTATAAAATAAAATTGCGACTAAGTAGCGATACCCTATCTTGAATTAATTTTCTTGATGTGGATGATGAGTTCTAGCATTAAATAAATGTTATCAGTACTGGCACCTCCCTTTGTTTTTTGATATATAGGCTCAGCCTTGCTGATTAGAGCCAACCCCACTTTGTTTCTACACTTTGCAGATGTGGCTTTTTTAAACTATTAATTAAAAATCCACGTTTACTTCATG
>NW_028242609.1:0-24922 GCF_964263255.1 Lissotriton vulgaris
GGTGGGGCTGAGTGAGGATCCTTGAGGTACGCCTCAGATGACTTCAGAGGCCTCGGACTTGAATGGAGGAAGGCGGACTTTCTGGGTTCTTCCGGTGAGGAACGAGGTGATCCATTCAAGTGCTTTTCCTTGGATTCCAATGTTATTGAGGCGTTGTAGAAGGGTGCTGTGGCAGACTGTATCGAATGCTGCAGAGAGGTCGAGGAGGATGAGGGCGACTGTGTCTCCATTGTCCAGTAGAGTTCGAATGTCGTCTGTTGCTGCGATGAGGGCGGTCTCAGTGCTGTGTTTTGCTCGGAAGCCAGATTGTGAGGGGTCGAGGGATTTGTTGGCTACGAGGAAGGCGGCGAGCTGGTTGTTGACGGCTTTCTCGATGACTTTGGCCGGGAATGGAAGAAGCGAGATGGGGCGGTAATTTTTGAGTTCGGTGGGGTCGGCTGTTGGTTTTTTCAGAAGGGCGGTGAGTTCAGCGTGTTTCCAGTCTTCTGGGAAGGTAGCGGAGTTGAAGGAGCAGTTGATGACGTCTCGGAGGTGCGGTGCTATGACGGAGTCTGCTTTGTTGAAGATGTGGTGAGGGCATGGGTCTGTGGGGGATCCTGAGTGGATGGAGTTCATCAGGCGGATGGTGTCCTCAGTGGAGATTGGGTTCCAGGCGTTAAGGGTGTTCACGGGGGGACGATGGTCAGCGGATGGTAGGGTGGGTTGGTTTCCGGGTTGGTTGTCGAAGCTGTTGTGGATGTCTGCAATCTTGTTGTGGAAAAAAGAGGCTAGGGAGTCGCAGAGGGTTTGAGAGGGGGTGATGTCGTTGGAGTTGGCCGAGGGATTGGAAAATTCCTTGACGATGTTGAAAAGTTCCTTGCTGTTGTGGGCGTTGTTGTCGAGTCGATCCTTGAATGCTGTTTTCTTGGCTTTTTGGATCAGTTGGTGGTGAGTGCGGGTGGCGCTTTTGAAGGCGTCCTTGGTGCTGGTGGTTGGGTCTTTTTTCCAGGCCTTTTCAAGGGAGCGGCAGAGTTTCTTGGACTTCTTGAGATCATCGTTGAACCATGAGGCTTTCTTGCTGCCAGGTTTGCTTTGACGTTTTTTCAGTGGGGCTAAGGTGTCGGCGGTGTTGGATAGCCATAGGGTGAGGTTGGCGGCGGCTTCGTTGGCGTTAGAAGAGAGGGCTGGGGAGTTTCGAAGGAGCGATGCGGAGATTTGGTCCGTGGTGATTTTATTCCAGTTTCTTTGCAGGGTAGGTTGGGAGTGGTTGATGGGTTTCGGCTTGTTGTAGGTGAAGTGAACGCAGCTGTGGTCGGTCCATAGGAGATCCGTAGTGTGGCTGAAGGAGACATGATTGCTGGATGTGAAGATGGGGTCGAGTGTGTGACCTGCGATGTGGGTGGGGGAAGTGACTAGTTGTTTAAGTCCGAGGTTGGCGAGGTTGTCCAGGAGGGTGGCGGTGTTGTGGTCGTTGATCTTTTCGAGGTGAAAGTTGAGGTCTCCCAGAAGGATGTAGTCTTTGGAGGGGAGCGCGTGTGGGGTGATGAAGTCCGTGATGTCTTCACTGAATTTTGCGCGAGGTCCTGGTGGTCTGTAGAGGAGAGTGCCTCTGAGTGTTGTTTTGGGGTCGATGTGGATCTGGAAGTGGAGGTGTTCGGAGTTGGCGAGGTTGGCGTCAGAGCTAGTGTCATCATGTGTCATGTGGTGTCATGTTTCGTCATGTGTCATGTATTATCATGTGTCATCATGTGTTGTCATGTATCATCATGTGTCGTCATGTGGTGTCATTTGTCATGTGGTGTCATGTGTCATCATGTGTCGTCATGTGTCGTCATGTGTTGTCATGTGTCACCATGTGTCATGTGGGTCATGTGGTGTCATGTGTTGTCAAGTGTCATCATGTGTCTTGTGGGTCATGTGGGTCATGTGGTGTCATGTGTCATCATGTGCCATCATGTGTCATGTGGGTCATGATGTGTCATGTGTCATCATGTGTCATCATGTGTCATGTGGTGTCATGTGGTATCATGTGGTGTCATGTGGTTTCATGTGTCATCGTGTGTCAAGTGTCGTCATGTGTCATCATGTGTCATCATGTGGTGCCATGTGGTGTCATGTGGTATCATGTGGTGTCATGTGTCATCATGTGTCATGTGTCGTCATGTGTCATCATGTGTCATCATGTGGTGTCATGTGGTGTCATGTGGTATCATGTGGTTTCATGTGGTGTCATGTGTCATCATGTGTCATCATGTGGTGTCATGTGTTGTCATGTGTCATCATGTGTCATGTGGTGTCATGTGTCATGTGGTGTCATGTGGTGTCATGTGTTATCATGTGTCATGTGGTATCTTGTGGTGTCATGTGGTGTTGTGACGTCATGTGTCATTTGACGTCATGTGTCATCATGTGTCATGTGGTGTCATGTATTGTCATGTGTTGTCATGTGTCGTCATGTGTCGTCATGTGGTGTCATGTGTCATCATGTGTCATCATGTGTCATCATGTGTCATGTGTCGTCATGTGTCGTCATGTATCATCATGTGTCATCATGTTGTGTCATTTTTCATGTGGTGTCATGTGTCATCATGTGTCGTCATGTGTTGTCATGCGTCATGTGGTGTCATGTGTCATGTGGTGTCATGTGGTGTCATGTGTTATCATGTGTCATGTGGTATCTTGTGGTGTCATGTGGTGTTGTGACGTCATGTGTCATTTGACGTCATGTGTCATCATGTGTCATGTGTCGTCATGTGTCGTCATGTATCATCATGTGTCATCATGTTGTGTCATTTTTCATGTGGTGTCATGTGTCATCATGTGTCGTCATGTGTTGTCATGCGTCATGTGGTGTCATGTGTCATGTGGTGTCATGTGGTGTCATGTGTTATCATGTGTCATGTGGTATCTTGTGGTGTCATGTGGTGTTGTGACGTCATGTGTCATTTGACGTCATGTGTCATCATGTGTCATGTGGTGTCATGTATTGTCATGTGTTGTCATGTGTCGTCATGTGTCGTCATGTGGTGTCATGTGTCATCATGTGTCATCATGTGTCATCATGTGTCATGTGTCGTCATGTGTCGTCATGTATCATCATGTGTCATCATGTTGTGTCATTTTTCATGTGGTATCATGTGTCATCATGTGTCGTCATGTATCATCATGTGTTGTCATGTGGTGTCATTTGTCATGTGGTGTTATGTCCTCATGTGTCATGTGTCGTCATGTGTCATCATGTCCCATCATGTGGTGTCATGTGGTGTCATGTGGTGTCATGTGTCATCATGTGTCATCATGTGGTGTCATGTGTCATCATGTGGTGTCATGTGGTGTCATGTGTTGTCATGTGGTGTCATGTGGTGTCATGTGTCATGTGGTGTCATGTGGTGTCATGCATTGTCATGTGGTATCTTGTGGTGTCATGTGGTGTGTCATGTGTCATTTGTCATCATGTGTCATCATGTGTCATCATGTGTCATGTGGTGTCATGTGTTGTCATGTGCCATCATGTGTCGTCATGTTGTGTCATGCGTCATCATGTGTCATCATGTGCCATCATCTGTCATGTGGTATCATGTGTCATCATGTGTCATGTGTCGTCATGTGTCGTCATGTGTCATCGTGTATCATCATGTGTCGTCATGTGGTGTCATTTGTCATGTGGTGTCATGAGTCATCATGTGTCGTCATGTGTTGTCATGTGTTGTCATGCATCATGTGGTGTCATGTGTCATCATGTGTCATGTGTTGTCATGTGTCATCATGTGTCGTCATGTATCATCATGCGTCGTCATGGGGTGTCATTTGTCATGTGGTGTCATGTGTCATCATGTGTCATGTGTCGTCATGCGTCATCATGTGTCATCATGTGGTGTCATGTGGTGTCTTGTGGTGTCATGTGGTGTAATGTGGTGTCATGTGTTATCATGTGTCATCATGTGGTGTCATGTGTCGTCATGTGTCATCATGTGTCATTTGGTGCCATGTGGTGTCATGTGGTGTCATGTGTTATCATGTGTCATGTGGTATCTTGTGGCGTCATGTGGTGTTGTGTCGGCGTGTCATGTGTCGTCATGTGTCATCATGTGCCATGTGGTGTCATGTGGTGTCATGTGTTGTCATATGTCGTCATGTGTCGTCATGTGTCTTCATGTGGTGTCATGTGTCATCATGTGTCATCATGTGTCATGTGGTGTCATGTGGTATCATGTGGTGTCATGTGGTTTCATGTGTCATCGTGTGTCATGTGTCGTCATGTGTCGTCATGTGTCATCATGTGTCATCATGTGGTGCCATGTGGTGTCATGTGGTATCATGTGGTGTCATGTGTCATCATGTGTCATGTGTCGTCATGTGTCATCATGTGGTGTCATGTGGTGTCATGTGGTTTCATGTGGTGTCATGTGTCATCATGTGTCATCACGTGGTGTCATGTGTCATCATGTGTCATCATGTGTCATGTGTTGTCATGTGGTGTCATGTGGTGTCATGTGTCATGTGATGTCATGTGGTGTTGTGTAGTCATGTGTCATTTGTCGTCATGTGTCATCATGTGTCATGTGGTGTCATGTGGTGTCATGTGTTGTCATGTGTCGTCATGTGTCGTCATGTGGTGTCATGTGTCATCATGTGTCATGTGGTATCATGTGTCATCATGTGTCATGTGTCATAATGTGTCATCATGTGTCGTCATGTATCATCATGTGTCGTCATGTGGTGTCATTTGTCATGTGGTGTCACGTGTCATCATGTGTCATCATGTGTCGTCATGTGTTGTCATGCGTCATGTGGTGTCATGTGTCATCATGTGTCATGTGTCATAATGTGTCATCATGTGTTGTCATGTATCATCATGTGTCGTCAAGTGGTGTCATTTGTCATGTGGTGTCACGTGTCATCATGCGTCGTCATGTGTCGTCATGTGTTGTCATGCGTCATGTGGTGTCATGTGTCATCATGTGTCATGTGTCGTCATGTGTCATCATGTGTTATCATGTATCTTCATGTGTCGTCATGTGGTGTCATTTGTCATGCGGTGTCATGTGTCATCATGTGTCATGTGTCATCATGTGTCATGTGTTGTCATGTGTCATCATGTGTCGTCATGTATCATCATGTGTCGTCATGGGGTGTCATTTGTCATGTGGTGTCATGTGTCATCATGTGTCATGTGTCGTCATGCATCATCATGTGTCATCATGTGGTATCATGTGGTGTCTTGTGGTGTCATGTGGTGTCATGTGGTGTCATGTGTCATCATGTGTCATCATGTGGTGTCATGTGTCGTCATGTGTCATCATGTGTCATGTGGTGTCATGTGTTATCATGTGTCATGTGGTATCTTGTGGCGTCATGTGGTGTTGTGTCGTCGTGTCATGTGTCGTCATGTGTCATCATGTGCCATGTGGTGTCATGTGGTGTCATGTGTTGTCATGTGTCGTCATGTGTCATCATGTGTCTTCATGTGGTGTCAACTGTCATCATGTTTCATCATGTGTCATGTGGTGTCATGTGGTATCATGTGGTGTCATGTGGTTTCATGTGTATTCATGTGTCATGTGTCATCATGTGTCGTCATGTGTCATCATGTGTCATCATGTGGTGCCATGTGGTGTCATGTGGTATCATCTGGTGTCATGTGTCATCATGTGTCATGTGTCGTCATGTGTCATCATGTGGTGTCATGTGGTGTCATGTGGTTTCATGTGGTGTCATGTGTCATCATGTGTCATCACGTGGTGTCATGTGTCATCATGTGTCAGCATGTGTCATGTGTTGTCATGTGGTGTCATGTGGTGTCATGTGTCATGTGATGTCATGTGGTGTCATGTGTTATCATGTGTCATGTGGTATCTTGTGGTGTCATGTGGTGTTGTGTAGTCATGTGTCATTTGTCGTCATGTGTCATCATGTGTCATGTGGTGTCATGTGGTGTCATGTGTTGTCATGTGTCGTCATGTGTCGTCATGTGTCGTCATGTGGTGTCATGTGTCAGCATGTGTCATGTGGTATCATGTGTCATCATGTGTCATGTGTCATAATGTGTCATCATGTGTCGTCATGTATCATCATGTGTCGTCATGTGGTGTCATTTGTCATGTGGTGTCCCATGTCATCATGTGTCGTCATGTGTCGTCATGTGTTGTCATGCGTCATGTGGTGTCATGTGTCATCATGTGTCATGTGTTGTCATGTGTCATCATGTGTTATCATGTATCATCATGTGTCATCATGTGGTGTCATTTGTCATGTGGTGTCATGTGTCATCATGTGTCATGTGTCATCATGTGTCATGTGTCATCATGTGTCATCATGTGTCATCATGTGGTGTCATGTGGTCTCATGTGGTGTCATGTGGTGTCATGTGTCGTCATGTGTCATCATGTGGTGTCATGTGTCGTCATGTGTCATCATGTGTCATGTGGTGCCATGTGGTGTCATGTGTCATGTGGTGGTGTAGGAAGGTGGCTACCTGACTATGGTTACCCCAGATTTTTTGCCCTGTGTTTAGCTGGTTCTCGACTTAGTTGGCCTGGTTCCCTGCTAATCAGGGCCCCAGGCTATCTGCTCTCTCTGTAAAATGGATTCCATGTACCCTAGGTGCATAACTAGATTGGCTTGGGTCACCTTATCAGCCCCTGTACAGCGCACTATAGGTGCCCAGGGCATAGGTGCATCCAAGGCCTACCAGGGGCTGCAGCATATCTTTTGCCACCCCTGGCTGGCTATCTAAAATTGACACAACTGGCTGATCACTCAGCTGGGGCAAGGTGGTGTAATCACCCCTTGCTTAGATATAGTATGCCTATATCTAAACCAATCTGGACACATATAAACCTGTGAGCCACTCCTATGGCAGGCCTTAACAATCCTGAAGGCAGAGTGCGTGGTTTAATGTGAGATGGTGCTCTAGCATGAGCTGAGCCTGTCTGCAGCTGTCGGGACCAATTCCCTTAGCTGTTCCGGGATAATGCCAAACCATATACTATTAAGTGCATTATAATCCTCGCGGTTATATGTCAACTTTGGTTTGGCTTTATCAAAACATGTCGTGTAAGGTGTCATACGATTTGGAATACTACCCTGTGAGAAGTTGGCCTGATAGGTAGTGTTTCCAATTCTGGAACCACTGGTTATCAGTCCAAACAAACCCCAAAGATGTCAGGTTGTAAGTCAACCTTGTAGACAAGCTATCCTCGTGGTAGCATGGACTAAGCAGCCTTAAAGGCTTAACTTAAGAGGTCGTGTTAAGCGAGCTGTTTTACCACATACAATCCTGTAATCAAATGAAAGGACACCACACAAGTATATATTATAAAAATATATGTATTTATTTCTAAATTACTCCCCAGTACTCTTTATGAGGAAAGGGGCACAAGCGTTAAATCAAAAGCACTGTTACACATATAAAGTTGCACGTTTATGGATGAGGGCGGGTGGCCACTCAGACCATATATCAAAAAAGTGGTATAAGTAACACTTTACGAACAATGGTTAGGCCTAGGGCCTAGAGATTCGCTGGGAGCAGTCAGGACAAGCAATGAAGAAGTCGGGAGTAGCCCACAGGAGACGGGTGCAGCACGGAAAGTGCGGCGCGCACCAATGCACTGTCAATGGTGCGTAAAAGTCAGTTAAAGTGAATTAAAAGATACTTCCGCTGAACCTAGGAACACAAAACTTTAGACACAGACCCTAGAGGTGTGTACCAGTGTAAAGACACCGGCGTTGCAAAGTTACCTCACCCACAGGCCGTGGGTGCACAGGGTCGAAGTGGCGTCGGGTTCTGTCACGCAGGTTCTTGGTGCTTGGAGCTGTTGCAGCTGCAGGCGCTGGGAAGCAGAAGTGTCCGGTGCGATCCAAGGGTGGATCGATGTAGAAAAGTACCTGAAAGCAGAGGGGACAGAGTCTGGGTCACTCAGCAGTGACCAGGGTGGAACCAGGACGGAACCAGGCAATGTCGGGCGCAATCAGGCAATTGTTGATAGGCTTCTCTCCGCTGTCACGTGGGCTCTGGGGCATCTGCGACGTCCAGGAGCGGGTCACGATCTGTCCCACGTAGGCTCTCGCCGTCAGCACCGTCGGCTTGAAGATTGTAGCAAACAGCACTTGGCAAAAGCAATCCACGCGGAACCGGGAGATTGCTTATCACTCGAACCAGGAGGGTCAGAGTGGGTGCTCCTTTTTACAGGAGCTGGTGCAGATCTGGAGCAACCAGAAAAGCAAGTCGGATTTCAAAGTTCGTCGGCACAGGGGCCACAAGCCAGCTGGCAAGTGACCGGGCCAACGCGTCGAGCGCACACAAGCAGAAGGGCCCCACGCAGCACTCAGCGAGTGTGGAGGGGTGAGCTTTGGTGCAAGTGGAGCTCGGGGCTGGGGCTTCTCAAACCCCGGTGTACAGCTTCGAGGGTCACTCGTGGGCCGCACGGTCAGCGTCTCGTGGCCTTTTCAAGATGGCGTGCCCCACGCTTCCGGTCGCCTCCACGGGTCTCAGCTCTGCAGGGACTGTGGATCGGGCAGGTAGAAGGCAGGCAAGCTTGATCTCGTCGATCTCTGTCGCTCGAGTTCCGGCGGGAACTGCAACAAAGCAAGGGTCGAGGGCTGGATGGTGCCTGTTTGCACAGGGTGGTCACTCCTTGACCACAAGGGAGATTCTTCAGTCTTCTCACGTCGTGTAGAAAGTCGAAGGGTCCAGATTTCGTTTCTTATGTTTCTTCAGGATGATCTGAGGTCCGTTGGGACTGCTCCCCCTCTTATTCGAATCTAGGGGGTTGGACATCCTGCTAGGTCCCCTCCTATGGGTGGGACCCAGGAAGGGGGTGGTTACACCCCTCTCCTTTGATCCTGGCCGCGCTGGGACAGGGGCTGGGAGGCCCCAGAACCGGTTTGGCCGGATCCTGCAAGGGGCAGCCTTGTGCTCCCCAGGCATTGTCTGGTTTCATTGAAACCTCCCTACTCCAATCCACTATCTCCTGTCTGGGGTGGTTTGACACCGCCCTGTGACAGGAAACTCTTTGTCCAGGCCTCCTCTGCCGGGTTTCGGTCAGCAGCAGGAGGTCAGACCCGTGTCTGTGGCAGGGGCATCCATTTTGTGGATCTGAGGCTCATTTTAAATCAACCGCGTTTCAGTAAAGTAACATGTCTTCTCCCTCTAGAAGGGTGGAATGCTACCCCCGTCGCCAGAACTGGCGAGGGGGTAGTATTCCAATTCGTATGACACCTTACACGACATGTTTTGATAAAGCCAAACCAAAGTTGCTATATAACCGCGAGGATTATAATGCGCTTAAGAGTATATGGTATGGCGTTATCCCGGATCAGCTTAGGGAGTTGTTCCCGACAGCTGCAGACAGGCTCAGCTCATGCCAGAGCACCATCTCACATAAAACCACGCACTCTGCCTCCAGGATTGATGAGGCCTTCCATAGGAGTGGCTTACAGGCTATATATGTGTCCAGATATAGGTTTAGATATAGGTATACTATATCTAAGCAAGGGGTGATTACACCCACTTGCCCCAGCTGAGTGATCAGCCAGTTGTAAGCTTTGTGGAAGAGGGTTGTGCACCGCCTGTATTCTGAATCTGCTTTTACTGTGCTGGCATGGGAATCACTCCCCTCCTGGAGTGTATATATTGAAACTGTCTGGTTGCGCACCTATGAGCCCATAGGTGTGTCTCCCATGGCACCAGTGTTAATTGCTGTAAAATCCAGCTGGAGTTTTGTTCACAAATGAAATTCCAAACAAAGGTAGTTTTGTTCAAAATAAATTGTATTTCCAATGGGTTCAAATGTCATCACATTGTTGATTAATAGCATGTAGCAACAATCTTGTTTAGTTCCTATGCATTTCGGTGAGCTGAGTCACCTTCGTCAGGGAACATCTATAAACAAACGAAATGTGTACATTGTAACCATATGTGATAGAACCAAGTTTAAATCACTCATATTAAACATTCTTATTACTCTCTAAATAGCGCGTTGTAAATATGCTTAGCACTTGGGGGCTAGTCTGCATTGTGTATTCATGCGTCTGTACTTGAATCATAGCTATCACGTGGGTTAGGGACTTGGCTATGAAGTTGTTTGTAGCGTGTGTCGGTGCGCGCGTTTTTAAACTTTGCTAAAACGCTGATTCGGGGCATGAGCAATAAAGTTATCTGTAGCGTTAGTCTAGTCCGTGGCGGTTGACGAGGGTCGCGCTGCCGCTTACGCATGGACTCTATGGGTCTGATTTTAGCTTACCGTTCGTTGCTCGTTATCTCACTCGGCTACTCTCCGGTTCAAAGGAGTGTCCGCATATCGGGGTCAGGAAACGCCGCGTAGTTAGCGCATGCGTTGTGTATCGCTATATGGGAGTGGTTGAATTAAAGGTACAGGCTATGATTACCAGGTCGTTTTTTTTAAGTTAGAGTGAAGTTGACAAACTAAAGCTTTAGTTGAATTGAAGGTGCAGGTGCACGCTATTCTTGCGTGTCATTTTTTTGGCGAGTTGACAAAACGAAACTTTAGTTAAAAGACATATCTGGTGTTACATTGTATGTTAAACAAGTAGGATTCAATCAAACGGCCCCCTGTTAAAGTTACAGGATGATATATCTAACAGTTCCACATTACTATGATGATGTCATGGTATTACAAATAACACAAAAGTTCTGTCCGATCATTGAGTCCGTGTGGCTTCAGGCAGTTCAGATAGTATATCCAGTGATTCTCTCTTTTGAGCAGGTTTTTTTTGTTCAATGCTCCTTCTTTTTTTGGTACAACCTCTAAGATGCAAGCTCTCAGTTGATTTAGATTATGGCGTTTTTCTGTGAAGTGAGTGGCTACTGTTGATTTGGTAGAGTGTGTGCGGATGTTACTCTTATGTTCGGTTAACCTCACTTTAAGTTTTCTTTCCGTGTGTCCCACGTATGCACTTCCACATGGGCATTTTAAAAGGTATACCACATTGGTGGTGTCACAACTGGCGTTTACTTTAAGTGGTATTTTGTGTCCTTTCATGGGGTGATTTATCGTTGACCCCTTCATGATGTTATGACAGTTTGCGCAGTTCAAACATGGTACTGTTCCTCTGTAGATTTGATGCGGAAAGGTCTGTTTGGGTTGTTTCAAAAGCTCACCTAAGTTTTTGCCTCGGGTATGAGCGAATAGAGGTTGTTGATCAAATATGCCATTAAAATCACTTTCCATTTGCACAATTTGCCAATTTTTGTAGATGATTTTCTTGAACTGGGAGCTGACATTTGAGTATTTGCTTACACATGTTATTCTCTGTGGTTTGGTGATGGTTTTATATGTCAATAGTTCTTGTCTCGTTTTAGTAAGAACTCTTTCTTGAGATTCCTGGATTGTTTCTTTTGGGTATCCTCGAGAGGTAAATCTGTCTGCCATGATTTGAAGTTGTTCTTGGCACTTCTGGTCCTCAGATACCACTTTCTTAACCCTAAGAAATTGAGTAAAGGGGAGGTGTTTTTTCAGCGTTGTAGGATGGTGGCTAGTGTAATGTAATAAGTTATTTCTGTCTGTGGGTTTCCGATATAAATTTGTGGTGATGTTGCCATTGTTTGATGTTATTTCCACGTCCAAATATTGAATGGTGGTTTTGTTAATCTTCCATGTGAATTTTATTCTCTCATTTTTCTCGTCTAGTATCATCAATTGTTGTATCAATGATTCCTGTGTTCCTTTCCATATGATGAACATGTCATCAATAAATCTCATGTAGGCTAATAGGTGTGTAGCCCATTCTTGGTTGTTGTAGATATGTTCTTCCTCGTAAGCTCCCATAAACAGATTAGCGTACGCCGGTGCGGCGCAATTTCCCATGGCGGTGCCATTTAGTTGAACGTACCAGTGTTTGTCATGAGTAAAATAGCTGTTCATCAAGGTAAATTCCATCAATTGTAACAAAAAGATTTGTAGATCTTGCGGGTAGTTGCTACGTAGTAGGGCTTTCTCAATGGCCTCTAGGCCTTCTCTGTGTGGTATGGACGTGTATAATGTTTTTACGTCTACGGTAGCCATGATGCAATCTGGTTCCATTTTAACTGCTTGTAATTTTACCAAAAAGTCTGTGGTATCCTTTATGTAGGAAATGTTTTTGGTGACAAGAGGTTGCAAATACCTATCAATGAATTTGCCCACTGGTTCGTGTATGCTCAATTTGGTGGATACGATAGGCCGGCATGGTGGTTTGTTGAGGTCTTTATGCACCTTAGGTACGAGGTATATGGTAGGACTTTTCGGGTTCTCTTGTGTTAGATACTGTTTGGTTTTTTCGTTGATTGTTCCTTTATCTGTGGCTTGTTTCAACAGGATTTGTAGTGTTCTACGTATATCCATGGTTGGATCATGGTTTATTTCCATGTAAGTATCAGTGTCGCTTAAATGTGTTTGCATAGTTTCTTCATAAAAACTCTTGTTCATTACCACTGTCGCTCCTCCCTTATCTGCTTTTTGGCAGATTAATTCTTTGTTGCCTGCTATACTTTTTATGGCTCCAAATTCCTTTTTGGACATGTTTAAATTTTTGGACCTTTTGCTGGTGTTGATTTTGTTGATTTCTTGTTTGCACAAGTTTTCAAAGAGGTCAATCATTTTGTGTGATGTTGGTGGTATGTAATTGCTGGAAGTTTTTAATCCTTTGAGCTCATCATCTTTCGGGGGTGGTTTATCAGTTATTACGTTCTCAAAAAAATGTCTCAACCTCATCTTTCGTGTGAGTTTAAAAAGACTCACTTCAAGTTCTAATTTGTTTGTATGGGTTGTGGGCACGAACGATAGTCCTCGTTGTAAGGTATTTATTTGCAAGGCACTGAGGTTTTGGTCTGAGATGTTCAATACCAAGTTGTCTGGGCTCATCAGTGTTTCTTCCTGTCTTTTCTGGTCGTGGTGGTCTTCGTTTGTGGTGGATTTGTTTCTTTTGTTTTTGTTGCGTCCCCTCCTGGGTCTTCTATTTCTGTTGGGCCTACTTCTAAAAAAGGCTCCGAGGTGGTTGGTTTATCCGGTGTTGTGCTTCTGGTCGTTGGTTTTTTTTGCTGAGTTCTGTCACTGTCCGTGGATGATGTGTCTGTTTGGGATGTATATTGTCTAGTTTGTCTCCTCTTCGCATATATTTCAGCCCATGTATAGACTTCTTGTAACTTGTAGTCTAAAGTGTCCCTTCTGTACTTCCTCAGTTTTCGTTCATTCACCTCCTGTGTGTGGTTAGCTAACTGTGTGTTGATGTCATCGAGGATCTTTTGTAACTCTTCTCCTGTGACGCCCTTTTTCAATTCTTCGGTGACTGTCTCTATTTCGGTTTTCAATTCTTCCAATATTTTCGCCAATTCTTCAATGATTAATAAGATCAAGTCTAAGCTGCATTTATTAAGTATAGCGAACCACCGTTCAGTGAACGGTTTAGAGTTTTTACAAAGAGATGGTCTTAGGGATATTCTGAGGCCTCTGGGGATTCGTTGTGCCTTGTGGTATTTTATCATGGTGTTTGCGTGGAGTCGTTGATTGATTTCTCTACGTGTTAGATACATTAATTGTTTGATTTGTTGTTCCTTATTTCGCGTTACTCTTGGTTCTGAAGTCTCCGCTTGTATTAGAGAATAGATTTTTTCACTAGCTTCTGCTCCGTAGGCAAAAGTGTCTGCTCTTTGGTCTGTCGAATGAGTTATTTCATCGTACTGCATTTTAGCTTTCTTGTTGGGCGTGCTACTTCCCTGTTGGGGGGAATTGCTGCAAGCTTTGTGGAAGAGGGTTGTGCACCGCCTGTATTCTGAATCTGCTTTTACTGTGCTGGCATGGGAATCACTCCCCTCCTGGAGTGTATATATTGAAACTGTCTGGTTGCGCACCTATGAGCCCATAGGTGTGTCTCCCATGGCACCAGTGTTAATTGCTGTAAAATCCAGCTGGAGTTTTGTTCACAAATGAAATTCCAAACAAAGGTAGTTTTGTTCAAAATAAATTGTATTTCCAATGGGTTCAAATGTCATCACATTGTTGATTAATAGCATGTAGCAACAATCTTGTTTAGTTCCTATGCATTTCGGTGAGCTGAGTCACCTTCGTCAGGGAACATCTATAAACAAACGAAATGTGTACATTGTAACCATATGTGATAGAACCAAGTTTAAATCACTCATATTAAACATTCTTATTACTCTCTAAATAGCGCGTTGTAAATATGCTTAGCACTTGGGGGCTAGTCTGCATTGTGTATTCATGCGTCTGTACTTGAATCATGGGTATCACGTTGGTTAGGGACTTGGCTATGAAGTTGTTTGTAGCGTGTGTCGGTGCGCGCGTTTTTAAACTTTGCTAAAACGCTGATTCGGGGCATGAGCAATAAAGTTATCTGTAGCGTTAGTCTAGTCCGTGGCGGTTGACGAGGGTCGCGCTGCCGCTTACGCATGGACTCTATGGGTCTGATTTTAGCTTACCGTTCGTTGCTCGTTATCTCACTCGGCTACTCTCCGGTTCAAAGGAGTGTCCGCATATCGGGGTCAGGAAACGCCGCGTAGTTAGCGCATGCGTTGTGTATCGCTATATGGGAGTGGTTGAATTAAAGGTACAGGCTATGATTACCAGGTCGTTTTTTTTTAAGTTAGAGTGAAGTTGACAAACTAAAGCTTTAGTTGAATTGAAGGTGCAGGTGCACGCTATTCTTGCGTGTCATTTTTTTGGCGAGTTGACAAAACGAAACTTTAGTTAAAAGACATATCTGGTGTTACATTGTATGTTAAACAAGTAGGATTCAATCAAACGGCCCCCTGTTAAAGTTACAGGATGATATATCTAACAGTTCCACATTACTATGATGATGTCATGGTATTACAAATAACACAAAAGTTCTGTCCGATCATTGAGTCCGTGTGGCTTCAGGCAGTTCAGATAGTATATCCAGTGATTCTCTCTTTTGAGCAGGTTTTTTTTGTTCAATGCTCCTTCTTTTTTTGGTACAACCTCTAAGATGCAAGCTCTCAGTTGATTTAGATTATGGCGTTTTTCTGTGAAGTGAGTGGCTACTGTTGATTTGGTAGAGTGTGTGCGGATGTTACTCTTATGTTCGGTTAACCTCACTTTAAGTTTTCTTTCCGTGTGTCCCACGTATGCACTTCCACATGGGCATTTTAAAAGGTATACCACATTGGTGGTGTCACAACTGGCGTTTACTTTAAGTGGTATTTTGTGTCCTTTCATGGGGTGATTTATCGTTGACCCCTTCATGATGTTATGACAGTTTGCGCAGTTCAAACATGGTACTGTTCCTCTGTAGATTTGATGCGGAAAGGTCTGTTTGGGTTGTTTCAAAAGCTCACCTAAGTTTTTGCCTCGGGTATGAGCGAATAGAGGTTGTTGATCAAATATGCCATTAAAATCACTTTCCATTTGCACAATTTGCCAATTTTTGTAGATGATTTTCTTGAACTGGGAGCTGACATTTGAGTATTTGCTTACACATGTTATTCTCTGTGGTTTGGTGATGGTTTTATATGTCAATAGTTCTTGTCTCGTTTTAGTAAGAACTCTTTCTTGAGATTCCTGGATTGTTTCTTTTGGGTATCCTCGAGAGGTAAATCTGTCTGCCATGATTTGAAGTTGTTCTTGGCACTTCTGGTCCTCAGATACCACTTTCTTAACCCTAAGAAATTGAGTAAAGGGGAGGTGTTTTTTCAGCGTTGTAGGATGGTGGCTAGTGTAATGTAATAAGTTATTTCTGTCTGTGGGTTTCCGATATAAATTTGTGGTGATGTTGCCATTGTTTGATGTTATTTCCACGTCCAAATATTGAATGGTGGTTTTGTTAATCTTCCATGTGAATTTTATTCTCTCATTTTTCTCGTCTAGTATCATCAATTGTTGTATCAATGATTCCTGTGTTCCTTTCCATATGATGAACATGTCATCAATAAATCTCATGTAGGCTAATAGGTGTGTAGCCCATTCTTGGTTGTTGTAGATATGTTCTTCCTCGTAAGCTCCCATAAACAGATTAGCGTACGCCGGTGCGGCGCAATTTCCCATGGCGGTGCCATTTAGTTGAACGTACCAGTGTTTGTCATGAGTAAAATAGCTGTTCATCAAGGTAAATTCCATCAATTGTAACAAAAAGATTTGTAGATCTTGCGGGTAGTTGCTACGTAGTAGGGCTTTCTCAATGGCCTCTAGGCCTTCTCTGTGTGGTATGGACGTGTATAATGTTTTTACGTCTACGGTAGCCATGATGCAATCTGGTTCCATTTTAACTGCTTGTAATTTTACCAAAAAGTCTGTGGTATCCTTTATGTAGGAAATGTTTTTGGTGACAAGAGGTTGCAAATACCTATCAATGAATTTGCCCACTGGTTCGTGTATGCTCAATTTGGTGGATACGATAGGCCGGCATGGTGGTTTGTTGAGGTCTTTATGCACCTTAGGTACGAGGTATATGGTAGGACTTTTCGGGTTCTCTTGTGTTAGATACTGTTTGGTTTTTTCGTTGATTGTTCCTTTATCTGTGGCTTGTTTCAACAGGATTTGTAGTGTTCTACGTATATCCATGGTTGGATCATGGTTTATTTCCATGTAAGTATCAGTGTCGCTTAAATGTGTTTGCATAGTTTCTTCATAAAAACTCTTGTTCATTACCACTGTCGCTCCTCCCTTATCTGCTTTTTGGCAGATTAATTCTTTGTTGCCTGCTATACTTTCTATGGCTCCAAATTCCTTTTTGGACATGTTTAAATTTTTGGACCTTTTGCTGGTGTTGATTTTGTTGATTTCTTGTTTGCACAAGTTTTCAAAGAGGTCAATCATTTTGTGTGATGTTGGTGGTATGTAATTGCTGGAAGTTTTTAATCCTTTGAGCTCATCATCTTTCGGGGGTGGTTTATCAGTTATTACGTTCTCAAAAAAATGTCTCAACCTCATCTTTCGTGTGAGTTTAAAAAGACTCACTTCAAGTTCTAATTTGTTTGTATGGGTTGTGGGCACGAACGATAGTCCTCGTTGTAAGGTATTTATTTGCAAGGCACTGAGGTTTTGGTCTGAGATGTTCAATACCAAGTTGTCTGGGCTCATCAGTGTTTCTTCCTGTCTTTTCTGGTCGTGGTGGTCTTCGTTTGTGGTGGATTTGTTTCTTTTGTTTTTGTTGCGTCCCCTCCTGGGTCTTCTATTTCTGTTGGGCCTACTTCTAAAAAAGGCTCCGAGGTGGTTGGTTTATCCGGTGTTGTGCTTCTGGTCGTTGGTTTTTTTTGCTGAGTTCTGTCACTGTCCGTGGATGATGTGTCTGTTTGGGATGTATATTGTCTAGTTTGTCTCCTCTTCGCATATATTTCAGCCCATGTATAGACTTCTTGTAACTTGTAGTCTAAAGTGTCCCTTCTGTACTTCCTCAGTTTTCGTTCATTCACCTCCTGTGTGTGGTTAGCTAACTGTGTGTTGATGTCATCGAGGATCTTTTGTAACTCTTCTCCTGTGACGCCCTTTTTCAATTCTTCGGTGACTGTCTCTATTTCGGTTTTCAATTCTTCCAATATTTTCGCCAATTCTTCAATGATTAATAAGATCAAGTCTAAGCTGCATTTATTAAGTATAGCGAACCACCGTTCAGTGAACGGTTTAGAGTTTTTACAAAGAGATGGTCTTAGGGATATTCTGAGGCCTCTGGGGATTCGTTGTGCCTTGTGGTATTTTATCATGGTGTTTGCGTGGAGTCGTTGATTGATTTCTCTACGTGTTAGATACATTAATTGTTTGATTTGTTGTTCCTTATTTCGCGTTACTCTTGGTTCTGAAGTCTCCGCTTGTATTAGAGAATAGATTTTTTCACTAGCTTCTGCTCCGTAGGCAAAAGTGTCTGCTCTTTGGTCTGTCGAATGAGTTATTTCATCGTACTGCATTTTAGCTTTCTTGTTGGGCGTGCTACTTCCCTGTTGGGGGGAATTGCTGCAAGCTTTGTGGAAGAGGGTTGTGCACCGCCTGTATTCTGAATCTGCTTTTACTGTGCTGGCATGGGAATCACTCCCCTCCTGGAGTGTATATATTGAAACTGTCTGGTTGCGCACCTATGAGCCCATAGGTGTGTCTCCCATGGCACCAGTGTTAATTGCTGTAAAATCCAGCTGGAGTTTTGTTCACAAATGAAATTCCAAACAAAGGTAGTTTTGTTCAAAATAAATTGTATTTCCAATGGGTTCAAATGTCATCACATTGTTGATTAATAGCATGTAGCAACAATCTTGTTTAGTTCCTATGCATTTCGGTGAGCTGAGTCACCTTCGTCAGGGAACATCTATAAACAAACGAAATGTGTACATTGTAACCATATGTGATAGAACCAAGTTTAAATCACTCATATTAAACATTCTTATTACTCTCTAAATAGCGCGTTGTAAATATGCTTAGCACTTGGGGGCTAGTCTGCATTGTGTATTCATGCGTCTGTACTTGAATCATGGCTATCAGGTTGGTTAGGGACTTGGCTATGAAGTTGTTTGTAGCGTGTGTCGGTGCGCGCGTTTTTAAACTTTGCTAAAACGCTGATTCGGGGCATGAGCAATAAAGTTATCTGTAGCGTTAGTCTAGTCCGTGGCGGTTGACGAGGGTCGCGCTGCCGCTTACGCATGGACTCTATGGGTCTGATTTTAGCTTACCGTTCGTTGCTCGTTATCTCACTCGGCTACTCTCCGGTTCAAAGGAGTGTCCGCATATCGGGGTCAGGAAACGCCGCGTAGTTAGCGCATGCGTTGTGTATCGCTATATGGGAGTGGTTGAATTAAAGGTACAGGCTATGATTACCAGGTCGTTTTTTTTTAAGTTAGAGTGAAGTTGACAAACTAAAGCTTTAGTTGAATTGAAGGTGCAGGTGCACGCTATTCTTGCGTGTCATTTTTTTGGCGAGTTGACAAAACGAAACTTTAGTTAAAAGACATATCTGGTGTTACATTGTATGTTAAACAAGTAGGATTCAATCAAACGGCCCCCTGTTAAAGTTACAGGATGATATATCTAACAGTTCCACATTACTATGATGATGTCATGGTATTACAAATAACACAAAAGTTCTGTCCGATCATTGAGTCCGTGTGGCTTCAGGCAGTTCAGATAGTATATCCAGTGATTCTCTCTTTTGAGCAGGTTTTTTTTGTTCAATGCTCCTTCTTTTTTTGGTACAACCTCTAAGATGCAAGCTCTCAGTTGATTTAGATTATGGCGTTTTTCTGTGAAGTGAGTGGCTACTGTTGATTTGGTAGAGTGTGTGCGGATGTTACTCTTATGTTCGGTTAACCTCACTTTAAGTTTTCTTTCCGTGTGTCCCACGTATGCACTTCCACATGGGCATTTTAAAAGGTATACCACATTGGTGGTGTCACAACTGGCGTTTACTTTAAGTGGTATTTTGTGTCCTTTCATGGGGTGATTTATCGTTGACCCCTTCATGATGTTATGACAGTTTGCGCAGTTCAAACATGGTACTGTTCCTCTGTAGATTTGATGCGGAAAGGTCTGTTTGGGTTGTTTCAAAAGCTCACCTAAGTTTTTGCCTCGGGTATGAGCGAATAGAGGTTGTTGATCAAATATGCCATTAAAATCACTTTCCATTTGCACAATTTGCCAATTTTTGTAGATGATTTTCTTGAACTGGGAGCTGACATTTGAGTATTTGCTTACACATGTTATTCTCTGTGGTTTGGTGATGGTTTTATATGTCAATAGTTCTTGTCTCGTTTTAGTAAGAACTCTTTCTTGAGATTCCTGGATTGTTTCTTTTGGGTATCCTCGAGAGGTAAATCTGTCTGCCATGATTTGAAGTTGTTCTTGGCACTTCTGGTCCTCAGATACCACTTTCTTAACCCTAAGAAATTGAGTAAAGGGGAGGTGTTTTTTCAGCGTTGTAGGATGGTGGCTAGTGTAATGTAATAAGTTATTTCTGTCTGTGGGTTTCCGATATAAATTTGTGGTGATGTTGCCATTGTTTGATGTTATTTCCACGTCCAAATATTGAATGGTGGTTTTGTTAATCTTCCATGTGAATTTTATTCTCTCATTTTTCTCGTCTAGTATCATCAATTGTTGTATCAATGATTCCTGTGTTCCTTTCCATATGATGAACATGTCATCAATAAATCTCATGTAGGCTAATAGGTGTGTAGCCCATTCTTGGTTGTTGTAGATATGTTCTTCCTCGTAAGCTCCCATAAACAGATTAGCGTACGCCGGTGCGGCGCAATTTCCCATGGCGGTGCCATTTAGTTGAACGTACCAGTGTTTGTCATGAGTAAAATAGCTGTTCATCAAGGTAAATTCCATCAATTGTAACAAAAAGATTTGTAGATCTTGCGGGTAGTTGCTACGTAGTAGGGCTTTCTCAATGGCCTCTAGGCCTTCTCTGTGTGGTATGGACGTGTATAATGTTTTTACGTCTACGGTAGCCATGATGCAATCTGGTTCCATTTTAACTGCTTGTAATTTTACCAAAAAGTCTGTGGTATCCTTTATGTAGGAAATGTTTTTGGTGACAAGAGGTTGCAAATACCTATCAATGAATTTGCCCACTGGTTCGTGTATGCTCAATTTGGTGGATACGATAGGCCGGCATGGTGGTTTGTTGAGGTCTTTATGCACCTTAGGTACGAGGTATATGGTAGGACTTTTCGGGTTCTCTTGTGTTAGATACTGTTTGGTTTTTTCGTTGATTGTTCCTTTATCTGTGGCTTGTTTCAACAGGATTTGTAGTGTTCTACGTATATCCATGGTTGGATCATGGTTTATTTCCATGTAAGTATCAGTGTTGCTTAAATGTGTTTGCATAGTTTCTTCATAAAAACTCTTGTTCATTACCACTGTCGCTCCTCCCTTATCTGCTTTTTGGCAGATTAATTCTTTGTTGCCTGCTATACTTTCTATGGCTCCAAATTCCTTTTTGGACATGTTTAAATTTTTGGACCTTTTGCTGGTGTTGATTTTGTTGATTTCTTGTTTGCACAAGTTTTCAAAGAGGTCAATCATTTTGTGTGATGTTGGTGGTATGTAATTGCTGGAAGTTTTTAATCCTTTGAGCTCATCATCTTTCGGGGGTGGTTTATCAGTTATTACGTTCTCAAAAAAATGTCTCAACCTCATCTTTCGTGTGAGTTTAAAAAGACTCACTTCAAGTTCTAATTTGTTTGTATGGGTTGTGGGCACGAACGATAGTCCTCGTTGTAAGGTATTTATTTGCAAGGCACTGAGGTTTTGGTCTGAGATGTTCAATACCAAGTTGTCTGGGCTCATCAGTGTTTCTTCCTGTCTTTTCTGGTCGTGGTGGTCTTCGTTTGTGGTGGATTTGTTTCTTTTGTTTTTGTTGCGTCCCCTCCTGGGTCTTCTATTTCTGTTGGGCCTACTTCTAAAAAAGGCTCCGAGGTGGTTGGTTTATCCGGTGTTGTGCTTCTGGTCGTTGGTTTTTTTTGCTGAGTTCTGTCACTGTCCGTGGATGATGTGTCTGTTTGGGATGTATATTGTCTAGTTTGTCTCCTCTTCGCATATATTTCAGCCCATGTATAGACTTCTTGTAACTTGTAGTCTAAAGTGTCCCTTCTGTACTTCCTCAGTTTTCGTTCACCGAAGAATTGAAAAAGGGCGTCACAGGAGAAGAGTTACAAAAGATCCTCGATGACATCAACACACAGTTAGCTAACCACACACAGGAGGTGAATGAACGAAAACTGAGGAAGTACAGAAGGGACACTTTAGACTACAAGTTACAAGAAGTCTATACATGGGCTGAAATATATGCGAAGAGGAGACAAACTAGACAATATACATCCCAAACAGACACATCATCCACGGACAGTGACAGAACTCAGCAAAAAAAACCAACGACCAGAAGCACAACACCGGATAAACCAACCACCTCGGAGCCTTTTTTAGAAGTAGGCCCAACAGAAATAGAAGACCCAGGAGGGGACGCAACAAAAACAAAAGAAACAAATCCACCACAAACGAAGACCACCACGACCAGAAAAGACAGGAAGAAACACTGATGAGCCCAGACAACTTGGTATTGAACATCTCAGACCAAAACCTCAGTGCCTTGCAAATAAATACCTTACAACGAGGACTATCGTTCGTGCCCACAACCCATACAAACAAATTAGAACTTGAAGTGAGTCTTTTTAAACTCACACGAAAGATGAGGTTGAGACATTTTTTTGAGAACGTAATAACTGATAAACCACCCCCGAAAGATGATGAGCTCAAAGGATTAAAAACTTCCAGCAATTACATACCACCAACATCACACAAAATGATTGACCTCTTTGAAAACTTGTGCAAACAAGAAATCAACAAAATCAACACCAGCAAAAGGTCCAAAAATTTAAACATGTCCAAAAAGGAATTTGGAGCCATAGAAAGTATAGCAGGCAACAAAGAATTAATCTGCCAAAAAGCAGATAAGGGAGGAGCGACAGTGGTAATGAACAAGAGTTTTTATGAAGAAACTATGCAAACACATTTAAGCGACACTGATACTTACATGGAAATAAACCATGATCCAACCATGGATATACGTAGAACACTACAAATCCTGTTGAAACAAGCCACAGATAAAGGAACAATCAACGAAAAAACCAAACAGTATCTAACACAAGAGAACCCGAAAAGTCCTACCATATACCTCGTACCTAAGGTGCATAAAGACCTCAACAAACCACCATGCCGGCCTATCGTATCCACCAAATTGAGCATACACGAACCAGTGGGCAAATTCATTGATAGGTATTTGCAACCTCTTGTCACCAAAAACATTTCCTACATAAAGGATACCACAGACTTTTTGGTAAAATTACAAGCAGTTAAAATGGAACCAGATTGCATCATGGCTACCGTAGACGTAAAAACATTATACACGTCCATACCACACAGAGAAGGCCTAGAGGCCATTGAGAAAGCCCTACTACGTAGCAACTACCCGCAAGATCTACAAATCTTTTTGTTACAATTGATGGAATTTACCTTGATGAACAGCTATTTTACTCATGACAAACACTGGTACGTTCAACTAAATGGCACCGCCATGGGAAATTGCGCCGCACCGGCGTACGCTAATCTGTTTATGGGAGCTTACGAGGAAGAACATATCTACAACAACCAAGAATGGGCTACACACCTATTAGCCTACATGAGATTTATTGATGACATGTTCATCATATGGAAAGGAACACAGGAATCATTGATACAACAATTGATGATACTAGACGAGAAAAATGAGAGAATAAAATTCACATGGAAGATTAACAAAACCACCATTCAATATTTGGACGTGGAAATAACATCAAACAATGGCAACATCACCACAAACTTATATCGGAAACCCACAGACAGAAATAACTTATTACATTACACTAGCCACCATCCTACAACGCTGAAAAAACACCTCCCCTTTACTCAATTTCTTAGGGTTAAGAAAGTGGTATCTGAGGACCAGAAGTGCCAAGAACAACTTCAAATCATGGCAGACAGATTTACCTCTCGAGGATACCCAAAAGAAACAATCCAGGAATCTCAAGAAAGAGTTCTTACTAAAACGAGACAAGAACTATTGACATATAAAACCATCACCAAACCACAGAGAATAACATGTGTAAGCAAATACTCAAATGTCAGCTCCCAGTTCAAGAAAATCATCTACAAAAATTGGCAAATTGTGCAAATGGAAAGTGATTTTAATGGCATATTTGATCAACAACCTCTATTCGCTCATACCCGAGGCAAAAACTTAGGTGAGCTTTTGAAACAACCCAAACAGACCTTTCCGCATCAAATCTACAGAGGAACAGTACCATGTTTGAACTGCGCAAACTGTCATAACATCATGAAGGGGTCAACGATAAATCACCCCATGAAAGGACACAAAATACCACTTAAAGTAAACGCCAGTTGTGACACCACCAATGTGGTATACCTTTTAAAATGCCCATGTGGAAGTGCATACGTGGGACACACGGAAAGAAAACTTAAAGTGAGGTTAACCGAACATAAGAGTAACATCCGCACACACTCTACCAAATCAACAGTAGCCACTCACTTCACAGAAAAACGCCATAATCTAAATCAACTGAGAGCTTGCATCTTAGAGGTTGTACCAAAAAAAGAAGGAGCATTGAACAAAAAAAACCTGCTCAAAAGAGAGAATCACTGGATATACTATCTGAACTGCCTGAAGCCACACGGACTCAATGATCGGACAGAACTTTTGTGTTATTTGTAATACCATGACATCATCATAGTAATGTGGAACTGTTAGATATATCATCCTGTAACTTTAACAGGGGGCCGTTTGATTGAATCCTACTTGTTTAACATACAATGTAACACCAGATATGTCTTTTAACTAAAGTTCGTTTTGTCAACTCGCCAAAAAAATGACACGCAAGAATAGCGTGCACCTGCACCTTCAATTCAACTAAAGCTTTAGTTTGTCAACTTCACTCTAACTTAAAAAAAAAAAAACGACCTGGTAATCATAGCCTGTACCTTTAATTCAACCACTCCCATATAGCGATACACAACGCATGCGCTAACTACGCGGCGTTTCCTGACCCCGATATGCGGACACTCCTTTGAACCGGAGAGTAGCCGAGTGGATAACGAGCAACGAACGGTAAGCTAAAATCAGACCCATAGAGTCCATGCGTAAGCGGCAGCGCGTCCCTCGTCAACCGCCACGGACTAGACTAACGCTACAGATAACTTTATTGCTCATGCCCCGAATCAGCGTTTTAGCAAAGTTTAAAAACGCGCGCACCGACACACGCTACAAACAACTTCATAGCCAAGTCCCTAACCAACGTGATACCCATGATTCAAGTACAGACGCATGAATACACAATGCAGACTAGCCCCAAGTGCTAAGCATATTTACAACGCGCTATTTAGAGAGTAATAAGAATGTTTAATATGAGTGATTTAAACTTGGTTCTATC